>NW_028022172.1:0-660 GCF_054177405.1 Leptonychotes weddellii
GTCCTACCTTCCAGAAAGTGGTCGCTTTTCTGTTCAGAGAGTTGCTGCTATTCTTTTCTTAAATCTCCTGTTGAGTTTGTGGGTATTCAGAATGGTTTGTTCCCTACCCAGCTGAATTCCCGAGAGGAGACGAAATTTAGGTCTCTTACTCCTCTGCCATCTTGCTCCTCCCCCTCTCCATGATAATTTTATGGAAATGAAAAGCAGTTAGTGGTTGCCAGGTGTCAGGGGGGAGGGAGGGAGGACTGTGCTATAGAAGGTAGCATGAGGACCCTGGGTTGGAGCCGTTCTGAATCTTGTGTTGGTGATAGTCACACGAAACTGTACAGGGGAAACACTTGCAAAGAGCTACACACACACACACATACACACACACACACCTTTCAGTCTTACAAAAAATGTTGCAAAAAAGAATTCCCACATGTTAGCATGTTCCTACACTCACTCTAGAACTGTGTATGTGTGTGTTCGTAAGTATTTGGGGGAAGGGATGAGCCTAGGTTGCAGACATGACAACTCTTTACTTGTTCAAATGTCAGTGATTAATTTCTAAAAAACTAAAGACTTTCTATTTCATAACCACAGTATGACTATCACAATCAGGAAGTTAATATTGATATAACCCTGTTGTCTAATCCACAGACTTTATTCATTGCGGCA
>NW_028022173.1:0-660 GCF_054177405.1 Leptonychotes weddellii
CAGAGGCAGTTGGGTTGTAGGGTTAGGGGGAGATGCACATTCTGGCTTGTTCCTTAGCCCATTCTTGTGTTTGCTTCCCTGCGACGTGGGTGCCCTGATCCAATTCGATGGTAGTTGGGGTACCGTAGCAAACAACCCAGATTTCCAGTGCTCAGATGGTGGATGGTGTAAAATCATTTTCTGGCATGGTTAGGGGAAGTCTGTTCCTGACCATGTGTCTACAGTGGTCCATGCATATAGTCTGTACTCTCATATAGGCAGGGGTCTCTTATGCCCCATGTGTGTAACTTGGGAGAGTCTGTCAGCTTTGACCTTGTCTGGAGTGTTCATTAGTGACCTCTGAGCTTTAACTCTGCCCGTTCTCTCATGTCTTTATGAGAGTGGAGGTGTCTGGTGGGGATACACACGTCCCTGTTCTCTCAGCACTTTCTCCTGCTGTGCATCCCACGTGACCTGTGGCTGAGGCGCCCATGCGTGCTCCCAGTCGTCCTTCCGACGTGCAAGGACGTGTGTGATGAAGCTGGGGGTGACAGCCCGTACGTCCTGCCGTACGTCCTCACCCCACGTTTATTTCCCGTTGTGCGGTCATTTCCCTGCCGTGTTCTGTACCAAAGAGCTGTGTCCCCAGCTCTTGCCCGTGAGTCTGAGAACAGACGTACC
>NW_028022174.1:0-660 GCF_054177405.1 Leptonychotes weddellii
TCATCACCCAGTTAAGGCAATTAAGAATTAGCAGCCTGTTTTTCTTCTTTCAAACACAGGTTATCACACCAAAAGAATCCTAACAAGCAAAACTGCACCAGTAATGTATTTTTTGTTATGTGTATATTTTTATATATAAGCTGTACTTTATATGTAAATGAAAAGTTCAGTTCTATGTCTTTTCCATTATGATTTGGCTTATTTTGTGTGTTCTTCCCACCTGTTAACTGGTTATGGATCACATTATGATCACCATTTTCTAACCAAAAGCATCAAGCTCACCATTGAGACTCTACTACACAGCATGACAGTTTTTTTTGCAAATGGTGTTATCTTTGTCTTTTGTTTTAGTAGGAAGATTTCAGAGTCTAATTATTAATGGTACTGCTCTGCTGTGTTTCTTTCCATTTGGTTCTTACTTCCTCCTGGGACTTTGACAATTCCAAGGACTTCTAAATCATTTTACTGGGCACCTGGGTGGCTCAGTTGGTTAAGCGACTGCCTTCGGCTCAGGTCATGATCCTGGAGTCCCTGGATCGAGTCCCGCATCGGGCTCCCTGCTCGGCAGGGAGTCTGCTTCTCCCTCTGACCCTCCCCCCTCTCATGTGCTCTCTCTCTCCTCTCATCCTCTCTCTCAAATAAATAAATAAAATCTTTAAA
>NW_028022175.1:0-660 GCF_054177405.1 Leptonychotes weddellii
AATTTGTCTGTAGAATCCTTTGCATTTTCTGGATAAACAAAGTAAAATTTTAAAGCAAGGAAAAATTAGCTTTTTCTTTTCAAATCTTTTGCTACTTTTTTCTTGTTTCATTGTTTGTCTTGAATTTCTAATAAAATATGGTTACAAGCTGCTGTCCTTGGCCATACTTCAGTCAGGTTGTATTTGACAAGGTCTTGACCTTGGCCCCTACCTTGCCAGATGTGCATAGTCTAGTTTTAGCAAGAACCCTGATGTTAGTTTAGATGGAATCTACCCCACCCTTATTAAGTGATTAGTCTCAATATCTAGTCAAATTCCTCATCCTATGCTGAAAAAGAATAAAGTTGAGTGATTAATACCTATGACTTAAAAATTAATTATGAAGCCAGATAATCAAAACAGTATGATACTAGTATAAGGATAGACATAGAAATCAATGAAGTAAAATTAAAATTTCAAAAGCAAACTCTTACATTTATTATCAATTAATTTTTGGAGTTTCTAGAACATTAAAATGGGAAAGATCTTTTCCAAAAACTGGTGTTGGGACAATTGTATATCTATGAGAAAGAATGAAGATGGATCCCTACTTGAAATGATATACAAAAATGAACTCAAAATGGATCAATGACTTAAATGTAAGAACTAAAATAAAATGTT
>NW_028022176.1:0-660 GCF_054177405.1 Leptonychotes weddellii
GCCCTCTTTGATCTTTTAAATACACCAGAAGTAGTAACATTTGTATACTGGATATTCTGTATTTTGGCTGCACAGAATTAGGTAGAAATATAAAATGGCTGGTATATGATTAATACAGCAAGACCTTTGGTATTTATTGCTATTGATACTGCCCCTATATTTATCTATTTTTTATTTAAATTCCAGTTACTTAACTACAATGTAATATTAGTTTCAGGTGTACAACTTAGTGATTCAATACTTCCATACCTCAGTGGGCACTCATCACAACAAATACCCTCCTTATTTCCAACGCCTATTCACTTTTTTAAGTAGGCTCCACTGAGGGGCTTGAACCCATGACCCTGAGATCAATACCTGAGCTGAGACCAAGAGCCAGATGCCTACCAGACTGAACCACCCAGGTGCCACATCCCACTGCCTATTTCACCCATTCCCCGCCCCCCACTCTGGTAACCATTAGTTTGTTCTCTAGAGTTAAGATGCGCATAGCATGTTTAAAATAAAACATTGTACTTTTGTATCTCTCTACAAAAATAATATTGTTATCCAGATTCACTTAGAAGCTCAGGAAGTAGAAACCACTACTAGATTTTCATGGTCGAGAAATATATATATATATTCAGAGTGAAAAAGAAAAGTATTATCATATCAATAGAT
>NW_028022177.1:0-660 GCF_054177405.1 Leptonychotes weddellii
AAGGCAGACGCTTAATGATGGAGCCACCCAGGCGCCCCTGCTATATTCTTATTTATTTATTTATTATTATTATTTTTTAAAGATTTCATTTATTCATTTGACAGAGATAGACACAGCGAGAGAGGGAACACAAGCAGGGGGAGTGGGAGAGGGAGAAGCAGGCTTCCCGCCGAGCAGGGAGCCCGATGCGGGGCTCGATCCCAGGACTCTGAGATCACGACCTGAGCCGAAGGCAGACGCTTAACGACTGAGCCACCCAGGCGCCCCGCTATATTCTTTTTTAAAATAAAATTTGTTTACTGTGTTAAAATATACATAATGTTTACCATCTTACCATTTTTAAGTGTACAGCCCAGTGGTACTAAATATATTCATAATGTTTGCAACCATCACCACCATCCACTGCCATAACTTTTCATCTTGTAAAATTGAACTCTGTCCTTATTAAATGGTGACTTCCTGCTACCCTGTTACACGCCCCCCACCCGCACCCACCGTCTACTTTCTCTTTGCATTTGACTGCTCTAAGTACTTCATATGAGTGGCGTCAGACACATGCAGAAGGACACATATGTCCTTCTGCATCCGGCTTATTTCACCCAGCATAATGTCCTCAAGTTTCAACCATGTCGCATCAGGTGTCAGAATGTCCTTCCTTCC
>NW_028022178.1:0-659 GCF_054177405.1 Leptonychotes weddellii
TTTCCTATGACTGGAGGCAAATGGTGCCTAAACTGCAAACTTCCTTTGGTGTCTAAGTTCAGTAATAAATTGATCAATAGCTTTCCTACTGAAGAACTCTCTGCTTTCTCTACCTACTTATCTGTTGTCAAAAGAAAAACAAAATCAGTCTTTCTACCTTTGCCTTCATTTATATTTTTGCCTTGCTTATGTGGGAGTGAATAAAAAATGTAAGTTATAAAACAAGTATACAAATTAATAAGAGAAACAAATACCTATATATATCCAAATAATGGTTTCTTTTGGTGTTGTTTTGTTATTTCAACTCTCCCCTGAATAGAGTTTACATGTAATAGTGAGTGTAATTATGGATTTTACTCACACTAAAGCAAGCCAAAAAAACAAAAACCCAAAAATGGTTGGGTGAAATAGGGAAAGGGACTAAATAAACTAATTTCCAGTTATATAGTAAAATAAGTCATGGAGATGTAAAAAAAAAAAAATGCCATTCTTTACTCTTCCATTTCTTGATTATACCTCCTGTTGGGCATGTTCTATCTGACTACACTCTGATATGAAATTGTTCAGTTTTTCTCTTTTTCATGGTTCTCTTTTCACCTTTCCTGATTTTCATAACCTAACATGTGGTTGAGAGGGCAGTGAGGTTCAACTAATAATTT
>NW_028022179.1:0-659 GCF_054177405.1 Leptonychotes weddellii
TGGTGTTATACGCAAACAATGAATCATGGAACACTACATCAAAAACTAATGATGTAATGTATGGTGATTAACATAACATAATAAAAAAAAAAGAAAAAGCCAAGTTTTCATAACCTGCTACTGAAGCCAAATTGATCATTTTATTTTCTAAGTAAGTACCTGGTTAGTATGAGAACCAAGAAAGCAGAGAATTTAGTAATTAAATTATTCTAAGGGGACTAATTCATTAGGCACCAGAAAGATGTAAGAATGTGCCTCAATTTCTTCCTCAATGTTTGGGAGGTGAAAGCTTTTTTTTTTTTTTTTTTTTAACCTTCATCTTCTGATTTAATTGGAATAGAACTGGAGTTCAGATATTTAAGAGCCTATTTTTGAAAATTTCTTAGGCCACAGAATATTCTGATAATCTTGTTTACAAAATAAGATTTTTTAAACAGTATCTCCTATTTTTAAAGTATCAGAATTAGGGGCGCCTGGGTGGCTCAGTTGGTTAAGCGACTGCCTTCGGCTCAGGTCATGATCCTGGAGTCCCGGGATCGAGTCCCGCATCGGGCTCCCTGCTCGGCGGGGAGTCTGCTTCTCCCTCTGACCCTCCTCCCTCTCATGCTCTCTGTCTCTCATTCTCTCTGTCTCAAATAAATAAATAAAATCTTTAAAAA
>NW_028022180.1:0-10945 GCF_054177405.1 Leptonychotes weddellii
AGTCTTTCCCTTAGACTTCATCCACATATTCGCCCAAACCACACTTCAGTTTGCCATGCCTTTTGGCATTATTAAAGGTGCCTTTCTCTGGAAAACTTTTAATTTGCATTTAGGCTGCTTAAATTCAGTTTGTTTACCTCACTGTCATGTTCACATCTTTGTCCTACATAGTGAAATGGCAAAATCTAGTACAAGAATAATCTTAATACACATAAAATTATTTTTGAACTAGAAAGCAGCTTGTGAAAATATGATTATTAAAGAATATCCTAGATCTGAATTTTAAAAATTGCTTCATGTGCAATTTGATTAGGAGATGGCTTTCTGCCCAAGTCTACACCTTTGAGTTAGTTTTGAGAATGCAAACATGCCTAGGACCTGCAAGGGGATGTACAAATTAAATTGGTGAGGTTTAAAAGGACAAATGGCTCCCCATGCATTCTTTCATTTGGTGGCAATGAAAGAACCGGTATTCTGGGATGATGTTGACATGAACTTAAGTCTTATCTCTTGCAGGCTGGTTCAAAGAAGTCAACAGAACAATAAGTTGTGGTAGAATCAAGTGTGACCTTAGGGCAGTATGATATGGAAAGATCACTAAATTGGCAGCTTGGAACTCTGAATTTTAGACCCTAATAAGCCACCACATTAGGTGTGTGTACTTGGATGAGTCTGTTAACCTCCCTGAACCTTAGCTTTCTCATCTGCAAATATGGGCTGATATTAGATATTCTGAAGGTTTGCCTAGCTCTAATATTCCATGATCCTACGAAGTAACATGACAAGTCTAACAACTGGAATCCTTTTCAATTGGTTCTAAGCATATCATAGTTGCTAAAAGGAAATGTGGATTTGCCAGAGTTTTATCCCCCTATTTATTAATTATGTATGATGAAAAAATAAACTGTATGATAAATAATGTTCCCAGTCCTGTTGTATCTTGAAGCTAGACAAAAATATATAACTTACTTAAAAAAACCTCATTTTAACTACTTGAAAAACAGCCCAAAATGTATGCCCTACTGATAATGGGTTAGCATTATCATGTTTATATGTAGAAAATCCTTTTTCCCCCATTTAACAAATGCATACTCTAAATAATATAATGAAGGCCTTGCTAATGAATGATGACTGGAGTGTCTTTCACCACCTCGAGAACTGATTTTAAGCAATTAATGATGGCTTATTTTTCAAATCCCCACTGCTGTTATTTTAGTTACATGCAGAAAGGAATCGCAAAGATACTGTAATTGATTTGCTGGCAAGTTTACAGCCTCCATCAGTGATTTATTGGGTTTATACAGCTTCCTGTGAATTTCAGCAGCTAAAGTTATCCACTTATTATTTCCCAGTGCATTAGGTTGGTGGTATGATAGGCTGTCTTCAGATGTAGGTTATGTCTTCCATCTATTTCTCTCTACCATTAGTAAGTTAGATGGTTTTTAGACCATAATTACTGCCACTTGAGCTCTTAGAATCAACACATTCACTCTCAATAGTTCAATGGAGCTCTGTTACCAAAAGCCAAGTATTTTGGATACCTGGGAGTAAGCAATCATTATGAAAAAATAAGTTCTTTCTCACATTATAAATAGATGAGATAATGCCGGAGCACTTTGTACATTGTAAAATGCTATGCAAAAGCATGTTAAAATTCTTTGTATTTTTCATCTATTTTTTTGTTGTTCAGAATGGTGAAATTAATGAAATCTTTGTCCATAAATGATTATTAGCTATTGTAGTTTTCACCAGCAATCTAATATCCTTAATTGCCATCTTTAATTAAAACCCTGAAGTTGTATTTACTTTTACACTTCTCTCCTTCTGTATTTAGTCTCTTTATATGTGTGCATTTCTATAAATAAGTAAAAGCTTCACAATGCAAATTCACCACCATTCCCTGATTGAGGCCCTTTTTTGTCCTTTAATTAAAATCTCACTCTAAGAAGGAAACAATCAACAAAACTAAAAAGCAACCTATGGAATGGGAGAAGATATTTGAAAATGACATATCTGATAAAGGGTTACTATCCAAAATAGATAAAGAACTTATAAAACTCAAAACCCAAAAAACAAATTATCCAGTTAAAAAACGGGCAAAAGACATGAATAGACATTTTTCCAAAGAATACATACAGATGGCTAACAGACACATGAAAAGATGCTCAACATCACTCATCATCAGGGAAATACAAATCAAAACTACAATGAGATATCACCTCACACCTGTCAGAATGGCTAAAATTAACAACCCAGGAAACAATAGGTGTTGGCTAGGATGTGGAGAAAGGGGAACCCTCTTATACTGTTGGTGGGAATGCAAAGTGGTGTAGCCTCTCTGGAAAACAATATGGAGGTTCCTCAAAAAGTTAAAAATAGAACTATCATATGACCCAGCAATTGCACTACTAGGTATTTACCCAAAGGATACAAAAATACTGATTCAAAGGGACACAGGGAGGTGGGCAGGGGAATGGGTTAAATGGGTGATGGGTATTAAGGAGAGCACTTGTTGTGATGAGCACTGGGTGTTGTAGGAAGTGATGAATCACTAAATTCTATACCTGAAACTAATATTGCATTGTATGTTAATTAGCCTCAATTTAAATTAAAACTTGGAAAAAATAAAAGCTTATGGAGATAAAAAAAATAAAAGAAAATAAAATCTCATTCTAATCAAATCCACTGAGTTTTAAGTCCATCTTTTCTTATGACCAAGAGATACATCTGTGGAAACACTTTTAAAATTTAATCTTCATAATTGCCCAATGCCAATATGACTCTACAGTCTTGCATTTAAGTCTAGAAAATTGTTTAATTTTTGGTTAGGGGGTCCTCATTCTCTGTTTCATAAAATCCTTCCATTTTAATCCCTCTAAAATGCTGTTCTAAAATCACTTCTAGCTTTTGATGTTCCTTAAATTTCTAAGGAGACACTGTATCAGAAAAACATGCTATGGTACCCAGGTTCTTTTATCATTTCTATCAAATTAATCTATGTTAAGGAAAATCTGCTTCTACATCTGATACCCTCAATCATTCTACTATAGCATAAGCAAAATTGATATCCTAATTTATGCCCATCAGCTTAGACTAGAATTTCTCAACCTCAGCACTATGTACATTTTTGGCCAGATAATACTTTGTTGTGTGGGCTGACCTGCACCTTATAGGATGTTTAGCAGCATCCATGGCCTCATTAAATGCCAGTATCACCTCCCTGAAATTGTGACAACCAAAAATGTCTCCAAATGCCGCTGGGGGACAGCATTTCTCCTAACTGAGTACCACTGGCTTAGATATATCAATCAAGGTATTCCTCAGCTCAGTTTTTATATTTTTAAACATGGAAGCTTTGATTTGCTCAATTTAACCTGCAATGCATGATCATTCTCTGTTACTAAGACAGTCTCTGCTACTAAGAACAGGAAGTGTTCTATGCCTGGAGCTAACTATTCATCTGCAGTAGAGACCACCTACTTACACTGGCTTAAAATGTGCTATTTATGCTTTTAGGTGCTACTTATACAGTATCTCATTTAGTTCTTCTGTTTCACGTATGATGAAACTGAGGCAGGAAACCCAATTTCCTGGGAACTTCTTATCCAGATTCTAGATAAAGCAAATGTTCTAGTCCTTTAAAACCCCTAAACTGTTTCTGCATTCTTGGCTATGCTCATTTTGTGACCTTGAACAACTTATTAAAACTCTAAATGTTTTAATTTTTGCCAATAGTGTTAGTTATTATTATTATAATTATAGAAACTATAGTTTGAGAAAAAAAACTATTCTTTGACTTAGAATTCTACTTGAAACCTCCCTCAACAGAAGCTTTGGATTTCCATGTAGCTTGTTTTGTTGCAATTTTGTAACATTAGAGTTGTTCCTTTTGTTTCCCCTCTCTTTGAAGTGTCAGACATTCTGGACATATAGACACCCAATAAATCCTTGCCAACTGCCTGCATAAACAACCATGAATAAATACAAACTGATTATCTAAAGAAATTCAAGGTATTTTTTTCCCAAGGATATTAACAATCCTTGATACTACAGCAGTTGATGATCCACTATGAATATTTGTATGTTTTGACATATTCTAGTAGCTTATTTCTCTATATCAGAGGGTTCTTACCAGCATTTTTCAAAGTTCTGAGCTGTCAACAATAGCTATTCTTCACTTAGGCCTCAATAGACATTAACTTTAAAGATTCTTTTTTTTTTTTTAATTTTATTTATTTGAGAGAGAGAGAATGAGATAGAGAGAGCATGAGAGGGGGGAGGGTCAGAGGGAGAAGCAGACTTCCTGCTGAGCAGGGAGCCCGATGCGGGACTCGATCCACGGACTCCGGGATCATGACCTGAGCCGAAGGCAGTCGCTTAACCAACTGAGCCACCCAGGCGCCCTAGACATTAACTTTAAAATCTGAGACAACTTGCAGATGAAGAGGAAAGAGGGAGAACTCAGTCATCAATTTAGTTACGTGGAGCTGGTCTTATAAAATTGAACTTTATCTTGAACCTTTCTGTTTTCACTTCCTCAAGGCTGTGTAAGTGGTCCATTGCCTCAGAATAATGATTAATCACCTTCTGAAGGCCCCTGATGTGTGGCCTGAGGCAAATGAGGTATTTCCATGTCACCAGACTGGTGAATGGATGGTCACAGGAAGGCAAACAATAACCAGCAGTATTGGATACTACTTAATAATTGATAAATGAGATTGAGTGTTTTCTTTTCTTCAAAAGACGGAGGGTGAGATACCTACAAGGCACTGGCAAGGTGGGTAAATATCAGAGAGCAAGGGACTGGGCCCTTAGGACTAACTTAAGTAGGAAATGAGCTTTGTTGCAGTGATACCCACTTTTGACAGTGCCTACACAGCATGTGCCTCATACAGCACTTGGAGAAAACATTTTGACTGTATTTCTTTGAAGGAATGAAGGGATAAGGAGCATTAGATTGCATTCTCAAAGGTAGATCTGCAATCTCTCTCCTCAGAGGGTCTAATATGTGAATGCTTTTGGTTTGGACTGCATCTGAGTCTTAACGGCCTAGTTCCATATCGATTACTAAGTATTATTCATGTCTAAAGGAAGCTACCTTTTAAAAGTGCATTGTTAAATCTGTATTTCCAGATATGGACATCATTCATTAAGAAGAGCTATGAGCCTTTGGTCCTCAAATCAATTAATGTGGTCTCTTAACACTGCCAAGAATAAACCATGCAAAGCTAATTGAAGTAGTGTTCACTCTTCTTGCACAAACAAGCAGAGATTTTTATGGTCAAGAAAATGAAAATTATTTTCTCTCTTATATTATAGCAAAGAGATAGATCAAGTCTCATTTCCAGTAGCTCCCATTGAGCAAATACAGTTATAAGCAGGAAACATGAGCCCAAACACCTATTGGATGAAGAATGGCCAAGCTTTCTGGTAAGGAGATGCTCACAGATACGTATTTCATGTATTCATGTCAAGCAATGGTTTATCAAGACATCTTTTTCAAACATCTTGTAAATTAATGTTTAAAATCCTTGCAAGAAACACCATATGCTAGTCAAAGCATCTCCTTAGGTGGCCTAAGAAGCCAGCTCTGAAAATAAAGCCAGCATTGGTTAAGCCAAGAAAGTACTGCAAATGTTTAATAAAACATTAAATACAAACGCCAAGACTGATCTACAGAACAATCAGGAGCTAAAGATCATACTCATGTGAAATCTTCTCTATAAAATGAGAGTATTTTAAAAGATAAAATATAGAATGCTGAGCACATGGAATAAGAAGTGCTCAGTTACCTCAGAACCATTTTTCCTTTCTTCCCAATATTTCTCATATATATTTGTATAAATATAAGTATATATGTATGTATAAAAATACATATATATATATCACTTTTAAAGTTGTTTCTGGGACTGTAAATATTTATTATAGCAACTTTTAAAATTAGTGTTTGTATTTCTTTGATAGTTTTTTTTTTTTTTAAAGATTTTATTTATTTATTTGAGACAGAGAGAATGAGAGAGACAGAGAGCACATGAGAGGGGGGAGGGTCAGAGGGAGAAGCAGGCTCCTCGCTGAGCAGGGAGCCCGATGCGGGACTCGATCCCGGGGCTCCAGGATCATGACCTGAGCCGAAGGCAGTCGCTCAACCAACTGAGCCACCCAGGCGCCCTCTTTGATAGTTTTAATTAAGAAACTTTGGTTATTCTTTACTAATAGATGCATAATGTCTATATTGATTTAACTTTCAGTAAGGGATCTGGGAGTTAGTCTACATTACTCTAAAATAGAAATGCTTTAAGGTAAATTTCCAGAGCAATGGTTCCCAATGCACTAGGATTCTCAACTAAGTTAGTGATGATCATATGATGTATCAGATTTAAAAACTGTTGTATAGATTAAATCAATGGAAGGAATGTTGTATCAAGAAGATAAACACATGGGGTGGCTGGGTGGCTCAGTCAGTTAAGTGACCAGCTCTTGATTTCGGCTCAAGTCATGATCTCAGAGTACTGAGGTCGAGCCCCAGGCCAGGCTCTGCACTCAACTTGGAGTCTGCTTGGATTCTCTCTCTCTGCCCCTCCCCCTGCTTTCTCTCTTTCTCTCTCAAATAAATAATCTTTAAAAAAAAGAAGGTAAACACATTAAGTATTCGGGGATCACTATTAGAAGCAAGGACAGGTAGCAGGAGGGACAATGCTCAAACTCAGCTTCCAATGGCACTGGTAGTTTCTTTTCTGTATGCCACCCCTTCTCACAGAGAACTATAACATCTCAAGGGCTCCACAGGCCCCAAATACTGTTGCAGTTAGCATCCTAAATCCACACTCCTGGCTCCATAACCAGCCTCTTTATTCTACTCAATAACAAGGCCAACATTTCACACTTGCTCCACAAGAAAAGAGACCCCAAAGTAAAAGGTTCTCTCCACTGGGGTCAAACTTAAGCCAGATCCAGAAAATGTTCCCCAGTGGATGATGGACAAATTAAGGGTCCATGATTATCTCTGATAGCTGACTCTAGCCTTGCGAGTATTCTCTTTCCCCACTAATACCTACTCCTTAACCCCCAGTTTTTTGACTTGTGAAAGCTGTCCTAACCCATTATATGACAAATGGCAACCCTGAAGATAATCAACAGCTTTCTCATTTATCCTTTATTCATTCACAATTTTAACACCACAACACTGTGCTTGAAGCATCATTTTTAAGTGTGGAATGAAAGATATTATTCATATTTGAAAGATATTTTAGTATCAAATAACATATGAGAGGGCAAGTATTTAAAATATTTTTATTAGGAAAAATTTTCTGGGGATTCTAAACTTAAACTACATAAGTGGTCATCTACTGTGTAACACTGACCTTGGAAAAGCTTTATTTGGACATTAAGAAATGGAAGAACAGTTATTAAATAAACTTCGTTAAAGAAAGGATGTTGAGAATTTCATTTAAAATGGAATAAGAAGCTAAAATTTTTCTCTCTCTTTCTCCCTTTGTTTCTTACAAGTTTTAAGCAAATGTTAATTTATTCTTTCATTCCTTCCTTCTTGATTTATCATGTGTCTCTCCTTTCTGAAATATAAACTTTGTGGGAGCAGTATCCTTGTTGGACTGGTATACTCATTGCCAGAACACTGCCAGGCACAGAGTGGGTGCTTAATTAAAATCTCTCCAATAAATGAATGAATGAACATGTATCATGTGCCACTAAAGATACAGAATGGACCTTTTATACACAGCCTCAGTTTTTACATATTTAACAATCCAGTAGGGAGAGCAAACGAAAATAATAATTCCAACAAAGTATGATGATTTTTATCAAAGGAGAAGTAGAAGTAGATGATACTATAACTTTTTGTCAAGTGTGTGAGGCACTCTCCTACGTACTGAGTATCACTTGGTGAACTAGTGTAGTAACCAGGGAAGTTCCCCAGAAGAACTGACATTTAGGCTGGAGACATGAAGGATAAGGAGGACTGGAACAGATGAAATGAAAGGTGTTCCAGGCAGGAAAATTGCATGATGGAGGCTCAGAGGTAGAGAGTACTGGAGAATTCAAAGAAGTGAAAGAAGTTCCAGAGAGCTGGAAAACAGAGTGAGGGGTAAATGGCAAGAAATAAATTAGTGGTTGATCCTCATGAAAGAGTTGGGGGATTATCCTAAAGGCAGGAGGGAAGCCTTGGAAGATTTTTTAAAAAGATTTTATTACTTTATTTGACTCAGAGAGAGAGAGATAGTGAGAGAAAGAGCACAAGCAGGGGGAGCGGCAGGCAGGCAGAGGGAGAGGGAGAAGCAGGTTCCCCCCCGAGCAAGGAGCCCGATGTGGGGCTCGATCCCAGGACCCTGGGATCATGACCTGAGCCAAAGGCAGCCGCTTAACCAACTGAGCCTCCCAGATGCCCCGCCTTGGAAGATTTTTAAGGAAGAAAATGATTGAGTCTAATTTGTGTTTAGAATTATCACCCTAGCTATGGTGTTCAGAATGATTTGGAAGGAAGTAAGACTGTAAGAAAGATGTCCTTTAAGAAACAGGATCAGTTTAGATGAAGATGATGTTAGTGTGCTAAAAGTAAGAATATAGGGGTTCTCAAACCTCACTGCACATTAGAATCAATTGGAAATTTTAGAAAATCTTGATGCCCAGGGCATATCTGAGACAAATTAAATTAGAACCTCTGGAGGTGGGACTATTTTTAGTACTACATTACTATTTTTTTTTTTTACATTTTAAAAGATTGATTCAGTTAAAGTTGATGTACAATAAACTGCTTATATTTAAGGTGTGCAATTTGATCAGTTTTAACATATGAATGTACCCATAAAACCATCACCAAGTAAAAAAATATATATAAAATACACACACACACACACACACACACATCCCATCCCTAAAAGTTTCCTTGCACCCCTCGGTAATCTCTCTGTCCTGCTCTTCCTCCCCTCTCCAAATCTCTAGGCAACTACTTATCTGATTTCTCTCACTACATATTAGCTTATATTTTCTATAATTTTTTATAAATGGAATAATACAGCATGTACTTTATTTTTATCTGGCTCCTTTCAATCATGATAATTATTTTGAGATTCATCCATGTTGCTACATATATTAATAGTTCATCCCTTTTTGCTGCTGAGTAGTATTCCATTATATGAATACATCACCATTTGTTTACCTATTCACACGTTGATGGGTGGCTGGGTTGTTTCCAATTTGGGGCTACTTCAAATAAAGCTGTCATGGATATTTGGTACAAGTCTCTGTATGAACATATACTTTCATTTCACTTAGGTAAATATGTAGGGATGGAATGTCTGGATATTTAGTAGGCATATGTTTAACTTTCAAAGGAATTGCCAACTTTTTTTCCAAAGTGGTTGTACGATTTGACATTCCCAGTATATGAGAGTTTTATTTGCTCCACATCCTTGCTAACACTTGATAACACTTGATAACACTGCCATTCTAATAGGTATATAGAGATTTTTCATGTGGTTTTCATTTGCATTTCTCTGCTTATGATTTTGAACATCTTTTTATGTGCTTACTAGTCATTCATATATATTTTTTGATGAAATACTTCAAATACTTCATTCACCAATACCCAATGTTTTCCTGTGTTGTTAATTTTAGCCATTCTGACATGTGTGAGGTGATATCTCATTGTATTTTTGATTTGTATTTCCCTGCTGATGAGTGATGTTGAGCATCTTTTCATGAGTCTGTTAGCCATCTGTATGTATTCTTGGAACAATGTCTATTCATGTCTGCCCATTTCTTAACTGGATTATTTGTTTTTTGGATGTTAAGTTGTATAAGTTCTTTATAGACTTTAACCCTTTATCAGATATATCATTTGCAAATACCTTCTCCCATTCTAAAGGTTGCCTTTTAGTTTTGTTAATTGTTTCCTTTGCTGTGCAGAAGCTTTTTATCTTGATGAAGTACTAATGGTTTATTTTTGCTTTTGTTTCCCATGTCTCAGGAGACAAACCTAGTAGGACGTTCCTACAGCCAATGTCAAAGAGGTTACTGCCTGTGTTCTCTAGGATTTTGATGGTTTCCTGTCTCATATTTAGGTCTTTAATCCATTTTGAATTTATTTTTGTGTATGGTGTAAGAAAGTAGTTCAGTTTCATTCTTTTACATGTTGCTGTCCAGTTTTCCCAGCACCATTTGTTGAAGACACTGTCTTTTTTCCATCAGATATTCTTTCTTGCTTTGTTAGAACTAGTTGACCATATAGTTGTGGGTTCATTTATGGGTTTCTATTCTCTGTTCCATTAATCTATGTGTCTGTTTTTTGCCAGTACCATACTGTCTTGATCATTACAGCTTTATAATATAACTTGAAGTCTGGAATTGTGATGCCTCCAGCATTGCTTTTCTTTTTCAGAACTGCTTTGGCTATTTGGGGTCTTCTATGGTTCCATACAAATTTTAGGATTGTTTATTCTGCCTCTGTGAAAAATGCTGTTGCTATTTTGATAGGGATTGCAATAAATGTGTAGATTGCTTTTGGTGGTACAGACATTTTAACAGTATCTATTCTTCCAATCCATGAGCATGGAATGTTTTCCAATTTCTTTGTGTCATCTTCAATTTCTTTCATCAGTGTTTTACGTTTTCAGAGTACAGATCTTTTACCTCTTTGGTTAGGTTTATTCCTAGGTACTTATGGTTTTTGCTTTAACTGTAAATGGGATCAATTCCTTGATTTCTTTTCCTGCTGCTTCATTATTGGTGTATAGAAATGCAACAGATTTCTGTATGTTGATTTTGTATCCTGCAACTTTACTGAGTTCGTGTATCAGTTCTAGCAATTTTTTGGTGGAGTCTTTTGAGTTATCTATTATGGAGTATCGTGTCATCTGCAAATACTGAAAGTTTGACTTCTTCCTTACTGATGCCTTTTATTTCTTTTTGTTGTCTGATTGCTGGGTCTAGG
>NW_028022181.1:0-659 GCF_054177405.1 Leptonychotes weddellii
TCCCTTTCTGCTTTCCCTCCTTCCTTCCCTCTCTCCATCATTCATTCACTCAACGAGAAATAATTGAATATTTGTGAGGTACTAGTACTGTTCTTAGCACTGGGGATACAGTGATTCACCAGACAGCGTTCCTGATCTCATGAATTTTACTAAAATGTTAACTACTATTATGATAATGAGCACGGAAAACTGAGATTCTAAGAAGTTAAGTCATGCCACCAAATAGTAAAAGGCCTCAAATAGAACAGGGTCTTCAGATTCCCATGCTTCTCTCCCCTTGCCCAGACCTCCCACCCCCATCCCCTACTGTGCTGCTTTCACTCAGTTGTCGCCTTCCATTTACTTTGTTAAGAAATGGATTTTTTGATGTAGTGTTCAACGATTCATCAGTTGTGTATAACACCCAGTGCTCATCACAACACGTGCCTTACCTTAATACCTGGCTGCCTCATCCTCTCACCTCCTCCCCTCTGAAACCCTCAGTTTGGTTCCCAGAGTCCATAGTCTCTCATGGTTTATCTCCCTCTCTGATTTACCCCTCTTCAGTTTTCCCTCCCTTCCCCTGTGGTCCTCTGTGCTATTCCTTTTGTTCCACATATGAGTGAAACCATATGATAATTGTCTTTCTCTACTTGACTTATTTTATTTAGCATAATGCC
>NW_028022182.1:0-659 GCF_054177405.1 Leptonychotes weddellii
GGAGAATTCAGTACACCAGGGAATAAGTTAGAAAGTCTCTTCTTGCCACGATTTCTATATTATGGTACTATTTCAGGGGCCTTCCCATTTCAGTAAAAAGAAGCAGTCAACCTTCCACCATGGTAACATCTTGGAAGGATTCTATCTCAGAAGTCAAGGGCCTTGTCTAGCGATAACACCCCAACTGCCCCCACCCCTCCTTTGTGCTTCTCCTCTGTGTTTCTCAGCATCTCCCAGGAAGGGACAGATTTTCGCCTAAGTTTCTGTTGATTCCTGAGAGTCTATGTATAACCTAAGTATTTTAAAGATAAAGATACAAATAAAGCAGTAAGATGTTTTTGCATTCAATATACAGAAGTAATAATTGCACTTCAGGAGACAAAGGAAGCCCAGCTTTTAAAGATATCCACATAGGTTTTAAATCAGTTGTAGCCTTGACCTGTCACCTCCAGTAGGACCACAGCTAAACTAGGAAATGACTGTGCCAGGGAAACTTCACTAAGCTTCAGACCTACGATAATTTTGTAAAGACCTGTATTGTTGGTCATTGAAACGAACCAAATTTTCCTTCAAGACTACCGTGTGGATTTCTAGCCTAATGACTCAGTGGTAGAAACTGTTGGTTCTATGTTGTATCATTCAGAGATCAATGCAGTAAT
>NW_028022183.1:0-659 GCF_054177405.1 Leptonychotes weddellii
TTGCTGGGCCTGCCTGATTTATAGTTAGGTGGATTAGATAACATCCAGCTCAGGATAGGTAGCTCAGGTTGCATGATTATCTGGTGTCTAATGGCCATGCATTCAACCAAGGCCTAGTAGCAAGCCAAGAGCTGTTTCTTAAAGGGATGATGGTAACTTGCTCAAGAGGACCTGGCTTTCTCCAAAACCTCAAGGACCTGTTCTACAATTCTATCCAACCTTGCTTCAAACTCCATACACCATCCTGATCTGCCAAAGACACCTCAAGTAGCATTAAATCTTGTGAATCATAAGGACCAACTGAAGAGATGCTTACATTGCAGCCTGAACTAGGTAGAGAATTTTTCTTCCCCTGAACTCTTCTAGAAGTTGGCAGCCTTCTTGGTCTCCTGGAAAATGGATTGGAGCAGTAACCAAAATATGATATATGTTGCTTCTAAAATGCAAAGAGACCCTTGAAATGTTATGCCAGTTTTCTTCATTTTAAGAGGTACACGGTAGGGAAAATTATCTTTTATTTTATTATTATTTTTAAAATTATTTTTTTAAATTCAATTAGTTAACATATAGTGCATCACTAGTTTCAGATGTAGAGCTCAGTCATTCATCCATTGCATTTAACACCCAGTGCTCATTACATTGTGTGCCCTCCTTAATGC
>NW_028022184.1:0-659 GCF_054177405.1 Leptonychotes weddellii
TCGCAGCCACGCTGGTCCAGGGCCACCACCTTCTGTGGTCTTTCTCCTGGATTAAGGCAAAAGGCTCCTAACCGGTCTTCCCGTGCCTACGCCTGTCCCCCCCACCACCCCCAGGCTATTCACACACAGCACCTGGAGGGATCCTTGACATACAAAGACCACCTCAGGGCTCACCTCTGCTCCCAAACCTGCCATGGCAGCCACGTCACTAAGAACGAAAACCCGAGTCCCTTCCATGGCCCTAGACCTCTCAGCGCCGTGTCCTCCGTCCTCCTCCACTCCCTCCGTCACCTCCTCTCCCGCCAACATCTGAAACTTCAGCCTGTGCCCCACCCCCCCACTCTGTTGAAGCCCCTTAAACCTGCCCCTACTCATCATCACCTCCCCAGCACTGCATCCCTTACCACTGCTGTTAACACTCATTTATACTCCCTCCCGCCCCTCTCCCCTCCCACCTGCCCTCCCTCCCTCCCTCCCTCCCTCCCTCCCTCCCTCCCTTCCTCTCTCTCTCTTTCTTCCCTTCTCCCCATCCTCCTCCCCCAGTAAGAGGTAAGCTCCAGGAGGACAGAGATTTTTGTCTGTCTGGTTCACTAATTTATTCTAAGCACATACCCAGAGTAGGCGCTCAGTAAATATTTGTTGAATTTTTTAAAAGAATG
>NW_028022185.1:0-659 GCF_054177405.1 Leptonychotes weddellii
GCGTTAGCCAGGTGTCCCACTGCCCCCTTGCAGAGCGAAGAGGAGGAGGAGGAGGAGGAGCAGGAGGAGGAGGAGTGGGAGGAGGCCTTCTCCTTCCTTGCCTCTCATCAGCCTGCAGGTGGCCCCCTCCCCAGCCCGCCGCCGCCTCCCAGGCTGACTCCCGGCCCCGCCGGGACAGGCCAGGAGCCGCTGGCCCCACACTGGCTTACTGTGCTTTCCTTGACCGACCACGGCAGGGACACCTGCCCTGGTCGGTGCCCAGGGCTTGAGCTCCGCCATCCTTCTTTGGGCTGTGGGGCTGGGAGCATCAGTAAGAGGTGGCCTTGCAGAGAAGCCTCTCTAGCACATTCTCCCCACGTGCAGGGCCACCTCCCCCAAAGCACCACCCCCCAACTCCATTCTGGGCATGGAACTCGATGATCTTCCAGAGATCCATGAAGCAGAAATGCCTCCAAGCTTGAGGCTATTTTGTCTGAGAGTCTGTGGCCTTTGGCTCCCTGCAGGGCCTCAGTCCACCCCCAGCAGGTACAAACCGTGGGCTGAAACGCCGCCTGCGTTGAGTGCCCGGTAAAATGCAGGCACGGCCAGGGCCGGCCAGACAGAAATCACAGGGTAATTTATGTAACCGGAAGCCCTACTCAGCCGCTGGTGTCACCGGG
>NW_028022186.1:0-659 GCF_054177405.1 Leptonychotes weddellii
GTACACACACACACACACACACACTATAACTTTGTGTGTGTGTGTGGTATGTATAGTGGGCAGTGTGTGTGTGTGTATATATTATAAATAAATAGAAGGGACCAAGGCTTCTTGGAGAAATAGCCAATTCAAAAGCTGGGCCAGGGAAAATGCAAGCTAAGCCTAGAACACGTAGCTGTGTCAAAAAGTACAAAAGTACCATGTCTGATGTGGACATGTCAAGCCCACAAGAGCCAGTTTGAAAGGGCTCCCACTGATCGAGATCATGGTAGTAATGGATTATGATCACTGAATATAGTCCATACATACTGCCATAAAACAAGATAATAACAAGGGAGAAGGGAAAACTCTTCCTCATCATAGAGTGCCAACTAATGAACAAAGAAGAAATGATGGAAACAGAGCATCACCCTTTGGCACCTGTCATTTAAGTGACTGATTTGGGCCGGAGTCATCAATGGATTCTACGGTGGGTGGAGGTTTAATGAGGAGCAGGATGCTGTCATAATCTCAAAACAGGCCCACAAAACGCTAACATGTCCTAAAAGAAAATATGGTGAACTTAATCAGAAGAAACATAGCAGACATGTCCAGGCCCAACCAGTTGCTCAAGAGCACAGTGATGTTTCTAAGGAAGTCCTGCTCAGCAGGAATGACCT
>NW_028022187.1:0-659 GCF_054177405.1 Leptonychotes weddellii
AGCGGGGAGCCTGCTTCTCCCTCTGACCCTCACCCCTCTCATGTGCTCTCTCTCTCTCAAATGAATAAAATCTTTAAAATAATAATAATAATAATAATAATAATAATAATAATAACAGGGGCACCTGGCTGGCCCGGTCAGTGGAGTATGTGACTCTTGACTCATGAGTTCAAGCCCCACATTGGGCACAGAATTTACCTTGAAAAAAAAAAAAGCAAAACAAATCCTACAGTATTTTGAATTTGAAACTCCAGATAATGACAAAGAACTTAGTGTGAGTGCTTTTCCAAAATTTGGTTAAACCACCAAAACTTTTCCTATTAGACTATCCACTAACTTCTTTTCTTTCACAATGGGTAAATCGCTTGTTCAAAATTACATTCCCTGAAGAATGCTTGCTTGGTCTGCTCATATATTTGTAATTCCAAAGATACCAGTCCTTTATTTATCCTTTATACTCTTTCTTTCTTTATTTTTGTCTGTCTTTTTTACAGGCTTTGAGTCACTTCATTTTTCTTGTATAAAACTATGTGGTGGCCACAGCAGGAGCCTGGTGTGGGTCTTTACAAGACAGTCAGTGAATCCCTGATGTAAGGACTTGGTGAACACAGTCTCTTTCCAGAGGTCAGGGGTGAGCCAGCTGTGGGTCTTGGAAATGG
>NW_028022188.1:0-659 GCF_054177405.1 Leptonychotes weddellii
GGGGGGGGGGGAAGGATCTCAGAGAGAGAGAGGTGGGGGAGCAGTCTTCTTGCATTTAAGGTCAGCTTCCGGGAGCCTTAGATTAAACTCACACTCTCTCCGGTGAGGCTGTGCCCCGGGGGAAATGAAGAAAGCCATGCCAAAGAACTCTTCCAGAACAGTGCTCAGGAGGGCGGGGGACGAGGAATCTTGCCATGTTTTCAGGATGCAGCTAGGAGAACGCTTTAGTGGCTCAGGGTAATGACATGCCCCCCACCAATCCGGTCAGTGGGGGTCTCTCTCCCGGCTGCCTTGCTAGGGTACTACAGAGAACCCAGAGCCGCCAAAGGCAACTAGGTGGGCTAAGTGCCCTGGGCCTGCACATGGGCACTTCTGCAAAGCGTTGGAACAGGGTGCAGCCCCAGAGCCGAGATGAGACTTCAGCTCAGGGACGAGATGCGGATGGGGACGATGAAAAGGGAGAGGGTGCTGGGTGAGGATGCTCGCTTTCTCCCTAGGGCCCCGAGGGAAGCCGTGTATTGTTTAAAAACCCCTCAGGCTGGGGTGCCTGGGTGGCTCAGTTGGTTAAGAGACTGCCTTCGGCTCAGGTCATGATCCTGGAGTCCCAGGATCGAGTCCCACATCAGGCTCCCTGCTCGGCAGGGAGTCTGCTTCTCCCT
>NW_028022189.1:0-659 GCF_054177405.1 Leptonychotes weddellii
GCTCAGTTGGTTAAGCGACTGCCTTCGGCTCAGGTCATGATCCTGGAGTCCCGGGATCGAGTCCCACATCGGGCTCCTTGCTCGGTGGGGAGTTTGCTTCTCCCTCTGCCCTTCCCCCCTCTCATGCTCTCTCTCTCTAATAAATAAATAAATAAATCTTAAAAAAAAAATAAGCTTCCTCTTGCTTGTGGAAGATTTTGCTTGTGGAAGGAGTTTGTGTTTATGCATTACAAGTTTTGAGGGTTTTGCTCATTATAAAAGCAATATATGCCCACCCTCAAAAATTCAGGCATTGCCAAAAACATAACTACCATAGCAATGGTTCCCTGGTGCCACCCCAGGTTGTCAGTCAACAGGGATATCCCTTCAGACTTTTTTCTGTGTATATAATAGTATGTTCTCTTCTTATAAGGGGGAATTTCATTTTTGTTAGTTTTGTTTGCTTTTCCTTACTTACTGATTTAATCCTAAACATAGAGTTTTACATGATATGCTTCTGCATCATGTGCACTTTCAACAATCACACTGTGCTGAGAGCACAGGCTACCTGGGTTCAAAAGCTGGGCTGCGGTGCGACCTTGGAGATGGGTAATTAAAATTCTGGGCCTCAGTTTGCCCATCCAGAAACTGGGTATAATAATAGTATGTATCTAATAGGG
>NW_028022190.1:0-659 GCF_054177405.1 Leptonychotes weddellii
TCAGGCTCCATGCTCGGCATGGAATCTGCTTGGGATTCTCTCTCCCTCTGCCCCTCCCCCATGCTCCCTCGCACTCTTCACATACTTTCTCTCTAAAATAAACAAATAAACCGGGGCGCCTGGGTGGCTCAGATGGTTGGGCATCTGCTTTCGGCTCGGGTCATGGTCTCAGGGGCCTGGGATCGAGCCCCGCATCGGGCTCCCTGCTCAGTGCAGAGCCTGCTTCTCCCTCTCCCTTTGCCACTGCCCCTGCTTGTGCTCTCTGGCTCTGTCTCTCTGTCAAAAATAAATAAAATCTTTAAAAAAAAAAAGAAATTTAAAATAAATAAATAAACCTTAAAAAAAAAAAAAATTCAAAGCCTCAAGGTCTTCCCCAGACCGTCTGAATTAGAAATTCTCGGGGGGTGAGACCCAGACATGTGTGTTTGAACCAGCCATCTAGGTGATCCTAATGCTTGCTGGACTTTGAGAACCACCAGGCTGGGCAGTGGTCCCGAGGGGTGAGGGGGCGGAGGGAGCTGATTAAGTTCTCACCCACCGGCCTACACTACTTGGCACCGCGCACACTGGAGTTGGTAATCTCCGTCGGCTCAGCCAGACACTGACGCAAGCATGCCCTCAACAGTCACCCGGAGGTGCCCACATTAGCCAAGTGTTCC
>NW_028022191.1:0-10945 GCF_054177405.1 Leptonychotes weddellii
GACATCTGGGCTCTTTCCATAGTTGGCTATTGTGGACATTGCTGCTATAAACATCGGGGTGCATGTACCCCTTCGGATCCCTACATTTGTATCTTTGGAGTAAATACCCAGTAGTGCAATTGCTGGGTCATAGGGTAGTTCTATTTTCAACTTTTTGAGGAACCTCCATACTGTTTTCCAGAGTGGCTGCACCAGCTTGCATTCCCACCAACAGTGTAGGAAGGTTCCCTTTTCTCCACATCCTTGCCAACATCTGTCATTTCTGACTTGTTAATTTTAGCCATTCTGACTGGTGTGAGGTGGTACCTCATTGAGGTTTTGATTTGGATTTCCCTGATGCCAAGCAATGTTGAGCACAGGGCAAAAAATGAACCATTAGGGCTTCATCAAGATAAAAGGCTTTTGCACAGCAAAAGGAACAGTCATCATTTGCAAATGACATATCAGATAAAGGGCTAGTATCCAAAATCTATAAAGAACTTCTCAAACTCAACACCCAAAGAACAAATAATCCAATCAAGAAATGGGCAGAAGACATGAACAGACATTTTTCCAAAGAAGACATCCAAATGGCCAACAGACACATGCAAAAGTGCTCAACATTGTTCGGGATCAGGGAAATCCTTATCTCCATCTTAAAGATAAGGGAAGTGAGGCTGAGAGTCCATCTAATGACTTCTCCAAAGTCACACAGTCAATAAGTGATGGAGCTTAAATTTTACCTATATCTCTCTGTCTCCAAAACTGCGTATAATTACAGTCTGTATTGAATTTAACTTGAAACTTTCTCACAGATCCATAGTACTAACCTTCACATACAGTGTGTGAGATTCTTTTTTTTTCAAATGGTTATTTTTGAAGGCATTTCTAAGAGTGATAAGCTTAAATAAAGCTTCTTTTCTATTTGAGTTTATGCACCTTGCCATTATGCATATAAAAAGATTTTTCAATAGAAATGGAATCCAGTCCTACTTTCTTTAGGAGAAAACTTAAAATAGCTTAAAAAAAAAAACTTCATTATATCTCAATAACTTTGCCACCTGTTCTCCCATTTAAGCAGCCTTTCTGCAGATAGATCCAAACACAGTTGGAAAGCAACTTGGAAGTACTGAATTAATTTAAAATTTTCCCCAGAAGCTTGCTTTCCAAACCACCTGATTCCCTTTATGTAGCTATGAAATTTTGTCTGTTTTTTTTCTTTTTAGACAAAACATGAAACTTTCATCCCAAACCAAAAGTTTAATAATAATCCACTCACCTAGAATATGGCATAAGTAAACAACAGAAAAAGAAAACACTCTCACATCTACAGTTGTCAAGTTAGGTGCCCTGCAGTTGGTTGACAAAAGTTGCTTTTTCAGAAAAGAAAAAAAGAGCAAGGACCACCCACCTCCCCTTCCCACTTCATTCCCAAGTGAGAGGAAGCCCTCCTTCCTTGACTCCAGGAATAGAGACTTAAATATGTGTATCTTAAATAATCCAATTTCAATTTGGAAAAAAAAGGAAAAACAAGAAGCAGCGACAGCCCAGATAAAAATATCTCTTATTTTAAATATATGAAATAAGAAAACATAAATGCAGAGAAGTTGAAATGCCAAAAAAAGAAAAAGAAAACAATAAGTCTCTCTATTTCCTAGTCTGGACCAAACCTGAGAATTGATTTTTTCATAAGTTATCCCCTTTGATCTTCCATAACATAACCAGTCTAGTTAATTTTTATCCATTCCCCAAGTAACAAATCTAACTGTAACCGATATCATTTAGAAGAGAATATATGGCTCTCTATGAATGCCATATTTATTCTCTTGATCTCAGAAAATGTATACATTGATGCTGTAGTGTCTCAAGTCACATACAATAGGAATGATTGGAGACATAGAATTGGAGACAGCACATAACAATTGGTTGCCCGAGAAGAAAATAAACCTCTCATCTGAGATATTTGAAGTGTCCCAGAGAATGAAAGCAAGGCTTCTATTTAGCAATTAATCTGAGCTAATTAATAGATATGCAAAGCAGCATTAGGAAAAGTACCCCCTTCCAAGGAGAAATTGCTAGGGCAAGAGGGAACCACCTACATTAGATTTCGTATAAAAAGGTCATGAGCTATATCATGGGTGGAAACTACAGGGAGAGAGCTTTTGGCTCCTTAGAAAAATCTTTCATACAGTGCAAGACCAATGAAAGATGAAATAGGTTGCCTAAGAAGATCATGAGATCTCTGTCGCTCTGAATTGCTATAATTCTGTAATAATACATCCAGCGGGAATATAGCAAGGTTTTAAAATATGTGGGTAAAAATGATTCTATCTAGAGAACTGATCAAGATAAAGGATAAGTGAATAAAGGAAAAAGAAAAGCATTGATTTTTTTGTGTGGCAATTTAAAACAAGACTGACATATCATTTATCATCTATTAAATTATCACAAATTAAGAACAATGATATCACCCAGGGTAGGCAAGCATGTGAGGAAACAGACATTCTCATACACTGGGGTGAGAAAGCAAATCAACACAATCTTTTGGGGAACAATTATTGAAATTAAAAATAATTCTTTTATTAAATAATTTAACATCTAGGAATCTATCATACAGAAATATTTTCAGTACTATTTATGCATATATGTAAAAAAGTTTATTTCTGACAAAAAATAGAAAATTAGAGAATATAAGTGGTCATTAAGAGAGGACAAATTAAATGAATGATGGTGGATTTATATGACAGAATATTTTGTAGTCATTAAAAAGAATGATATGTTTCTCTCTAACAAGGAAGAATTTCAAAGCTTATGCTGTTCTGGGAAGAAATGAATACATAGTCTGAATCTATTTTAGTTTTGGTAACAACAGCAATGCTACTGTATATGGTTGGATTAACACCGAGAAAACTTCCTGAAGAATCTGTACCACACTCTGAAGAGAGAAGAGGAGATTAAGGACAAGATTTTCACTTCTTACTGTGGATACTTCAGACTTGTTTAAATTATTTTTAAGAAATATTTACAACTCTTGTAACTTTTTTGGACATCCATCACGATCTTAAACTTTATCTTTTTAGTAGCCAGTATTTCCTAGTTGATAATCTCCAAGCATCCTGCAAATTCTCAGATTAAGGAACTTTATGCATTCTTGAATAAAACTGACATCCCCTTGGACAAAAAAACATTAATGAGAAGCCAAAAAAAAGTTCTTATAAGAAGACACCTTAAATAGGGTGATTTATTATATTCTATTCCTTTCTTTATAGCTTTGTCACATCATTGCTTCATACTCTTAATAAATGCACCCCTAAACATCAAAATGAAGAAAAGAGAGAAAAATGGGATTCAAGTCTAATCTTAATTAATAGTGATTTATGTGATCAATGTGGTGTCGAGTGAGTCTTGCGGAGGAGACCTGGGAGAGAATCTTCCCAAAGTAGTAAACATTACCGTGGGGTTCCACATGTGTTTCCATTACTTCCCTAGCCTTCTTTGTTGCACATCAAAAGCATTTAGGTCAATCATGCCAGCTTCCCTGGGTGACTCACAAGAGATTATATAAATTGTTGGTTATGCTGCAGAACTGTGCAAATGCCTGCCTAAAATAAAATTTATTTAAGGGAATAGGATCTTGGGTTGTTTTTCCAACTTCTTCATAATTTGAATTTGGCTTAAAAATACAGCATGAAAGGAAAAGGAAGCCTTACATGATCTTATTAAAGATTTAATAGCAGATTAGACTTCCATAATTTTCTGTGGTTGCATCTTAAAACTTCAAGTATAATGTGTCATAAATGAGGTTTATTCTCCAGGACAGTGTGATACAATGTTTCAATGATGTCAGTTTCTCGTCGGTATCAATCTCTCATAGTTTTCTCTCTGAAGGACTCACAGTCAACACAATCTCTTGCTCACCAATTTTTGGCCCAGGAGAACTATCGTACTTTCACATTACAAATGTCATCAATGCAAGCCTGAGATGGGCAGTGTTAGTTCCACAATAGAAATAAAATTAGATGCTTTTGTTATCATATCTCCAAAAAAGAGTGTTTCGGGGCGCCTGGGTGGCTCAGTCATTAAGCGTCTGCCCTCAGCTCAGGTCATGATCCCGGAGTCCTGGGATCCAGCCCCGCGTAGGGCTCCCTGCTCAGCAGGAAGCCTGCTTCTCCCTCTCCCACTCCCCCTGCCTGTGTTCCCTCTCTCGCTGTGTCTCTCTCTGTCAAATAAATAAATAAAATCTTAAAAAAAAAAAAGAGTTTCACTGAATGATTAGAACATGAATTATCTGAATTAATTAGTTCTGATTCTCCTCTGCTCTGGAATCCGACCATATTTCTGGACCGGTTTTTCACATTCTCTTTACACCTTTTCGCCACAGTACAGTCAGTAAAACCTCAACATAAAAACCCCTGAGTCAAGACCATTCCCTTGTAATGAGAACTCTAACAGTGGGGGCACATGCAGACTAGAAGCTCACCACAGGTTCCCGGTGAAGAGAGGGGAACGCTTTAGAGTCTGCTCGGCTCTCCAGCAGTCAGTTGTGATGTTATTGTCTAAGGATTTTGCCTTTTGGATGCTCTCTTTGGGGCTATTCCCCCTATTCTCAATTCCATCCTATGGTCCAGTTTCTATCAATTTCTCTCCCTTACACAAAAAGGACCCCTTCTCCTGGAGTTTTTGTGAGTTTTCCTCATTTCTGCTTTCCCTCTTCCTTATTTGAGGATATAATTAAATTGCTCAGAGCACTGGCCTCATTTCCGGAGATGCATTGTTCAGACAATTTTCTCTACCTTAAGACAAGTTTTTAGCACGATATTTTCCTCTTGTTCACACTGTTGCTGAGATGCAAGTTCAGCTGATCGCTGTTTGAGAGCTGATACTCATGAGACAAGTGTTGGTTGGAAACGAGAGGTTGCTTTATTCAGGAGGCTGGCAACCTGGAGAGATGGTGGACTGATGTCTAAAGACCAGCTCCCAGGTTCAAAGTTAAGGAGCCGGGCTTTTAAAGGGGAAGTTCAGGGTAGGAGATTATATACATATTGATGAAAGGGGAGGGGAAACTTATTATTCATGAGAAAAAAATAGAGCACGTGCATTGAGCAAACATATACATAACATACATCCCATCTTCATTTGGGGTGGAGATTTAACGTCGGAATGAGGCAAAAATTAGCCCCTGACATCAGGAGGTTATTTTAGGAGAAGAAGGGTTTGTGGGCATGCTCTGAGAGCCGGTATAAACGGAGAGGGTCTTGGATTTCTTATGTCAGGGAAGGAATGCAGAGCCTTACTTGTTCCTAGGCTATAACCATTATCAGTTGACCTTGAGTCCAGGCTTCTGTAGAGATAGCTAGAGGATGAGTTAGTGGGGTCTGAAAAGATACAATAGCTGATTAGGGGGAAAACAGTTCTCTGAAACATGAACTTTAAATTTTCTACTAGTTTCAACCTCACTAACCCTATGGGGCACAGTTTTAACACCGTAGGATTCTATACACTGGCGTATTACTTTCCTTGGATGCATGTCAGTCTTGTCTTAAAGTAAAACTGCCTCACCCATTGATAGTCATGTACTTCCATGTCAGATATATAAATGAAGCAGATAGTATCATTTTCCCTCAGTGAAACTGCTTAGTGGAAATCTACAAATTCTGCTTAGCAGTTTCGTGGGCACTTACCAATGCCAGGTGCATTCACATATCCTCTCTCACTTAATCCTTCTACAAACTCTCTACGTCGATTGCATTCTCTCCAGCATGCAGATAATGAAACCCAAGCCCAGAGAGGACATATAACTTACCAAGTTTACACAGCTAGTAATTGGCAGAACTGGCATTCAAGTTCAGGGCTCCTAAATGTAAGCCTAGTAGTCATTTTTCTTACCATGTTTCCCATATTCTGTCAAACATCAGAACATCAAAAGCAGAACAAGGATATAAAAATATGAAAGTTCAGTTTCTACCTCTCTTTTCAAGCTTTGTGGTTTTATGTTAACCTTAACCCCTCCTGGCTCAGCTTTTCCATCCATAAAATTATTTGCCACTTAATGATGATATTTTTAAATTAGTGAAATTTATGCTTAGAGATAAGTATGGAAATAAACTATGGTGCATGTGCCTTTGTCCTATAAAGAGTCAGAATAAATCTAATGAAAATTAATAAATCCTAGAGAGCATTAATGTATGTTATTTTCCCCAGAAAATTAATAAATCCTAGAGAGCATTAATGTATGTTAATGTGTGTGAGGTATTCAGAATGAATTTACAGTAGGCAAGAAATTGTGTACAGCCTCTTAAAAAAAGATATTGTGATTAGTAGATGCAAGTGGGCCTGGTACGTTTGAGTCCATTTGAAATATTTTAAAACAAATTGTATATTTATGATCTAATAACAACTATAGAGTATGTTGTCATTGACCAAAGGAGATTTTTTGAAAGAGAAGCATCATCTCATTTATATAAGTCTTTATGACAACAGTGGGAGAAGGAGGAAGGGTAAATGATAAAATCTCTAGTCAGAATGGAAAGAAATAATATTTTCTGCCTCACTCCTCTCATGGGGACCCCTGAAAAACTCTGGAAAAGGGTGTGTAGTAAAGAAGAAAACACAGCAGTGGTAGCTTGCTTGAAATAAACCAAAACGCATATTTGATATCTAACCATATGAATTGAGTCAACTGTGGTGATCCCCGTATCCTTGTATCAACACCTCATTTCAGAATGGCCACTAATGGATTTTTAGGTGTCCTAACAATGGGCTTGCAGGGTTAAGTGTGATATTTTTATAGGAGGATAGAAGCAACTGGGGACCAGATATATAACAAAATGGTTTATTTATCCAGGTGAATGGCACTTTTGCATACTGGGGATTTTCTGGCATTTGTCTAGCAGTATGTGTCAGGTTCTCCCTGCGCTCTCTGGAATGTTGGACAACCCAGTATGTAACATTGGTATGCTGTGAAGTTATCCAGCAGATTCTATGAGCAACTTAGATGAATACCTTCTCTATCATCTCCTATGGAATGTTCACTGCCTTTTCTCTGGTGCACTGAAATGGGGGAAAAGTCAGTAAACCAAGGGGATTAAGGAGGAAGAAATTTCAAATAAGCATAATCTGAAAGATTTACCATTGACCTAATTGAAACGTGATTGCCGGTCATATAATTGGATGCTTTGTGCACATATTTTGAAGATGAAGATTCAAAGTACTACATATATAATCATCACATATATTAAATATAGACATTGAGTGATAAAGCTATTCAAATAGCACAGATAATGGCACTTGGACTTTGGGATTTGGTGTTGTAAGAAGTGGACCCAGGGACATCTGGGTGGCTCAGTGGGTTTAAGCATCTGCCTTCGGCTCAGATCATGATCCTGGGGTCCTAGGATCGAGCCCCGCATCAGGCTCCCTGCTCAGTGGGAAGCCTGCTTCTCCCTCTGCCTGCCACTCCCCCTGCTTGTGTGCTCTCTCTCTCCCTGACCAAAAAAAAAAAAAAAAAAAAGTGGATCTATATCTTGGCTATAAGACTTATTTATAGTTGGTTACAATGGAGCTATTTACTTACACTCTTCATCTCTGAAAGGGAATTAATAACTATCCATACCGCGCAGAGTTTGGGGAAGTAACTAAGATTACTGTACCTTGGAATATTGTAAAGCTCTATTAAATCTTAATTACTATTGTCATTAACCAAAAAAATAAAATGAGGAGATTTTCAAAACAAACAAATCAAGATTAGAGGGTAATGTAATAGTAATTAAAGTGGAAAGTTTGATTATGAATTCTATAAGAATCCCCCATAATTTTCTCACACTTCTGCATTATACTAGTTTATAAACAGGCATGCCCTTTCTTGCCTTGAAGACTAGTTAACATTAATTTATAGCTCATGTCATATATTTTAATCTCCCAGTTGTTATTTATTGCATATATTACTTTATGTACTTTTAGTAACTAAAATAAATATGTCAAACCTCTAGTAATATTACCTTGCCCAGGGTTGTTTTTTATAAAAATGTCTCCAGTCGATTTGAGCATATAGCTGTCATGTCTATGATACAAATAGTATCTAAAAATATGCCTTTCAGACCCATGATTGTGCTTCACTGATTACAACAACCTTTTCTATTTTAGGAAAGGAAAATTCATGCCTCAAAGCAAAGGAATCGGGGGCCGACAAAGGAACAGGGAATGCAAAGTTAAAACTCTAAGGAAGGTCTGCTTTTTGCTCATCTCAATGAATCTGACTTACAAGAACTATTTCCTCCTGATTTTTTTTAGAGCAGCAGAGGAGGAATCGACTTGAAAGGATAAAGTCCTATTTAAGCTTTTTCCTTTGGGTTCCATGGCAGCTTTTCCCAAAATGTGCTCAAATACAAAATAGTTTCCAGAGCTCCTCATGGGGAGAGAACATAGAGGAGGGTCTGTTTTCAGACAAAGATCCAACATTCCAATTCTTCTCAGAGATTAACAGCTATTAGCATCTTTCTGTCTCTGCAAAACCTTACAATAAAAAAAAATTGTTCAACTTTATTCTGCCCAGCATTTCCTAAGTGCCTTTGACCTCAGACTGTTTTTACTTAATGTTTACTATAACCACATGTGGGGAATCTCTGTGTTACTGAAAACCTATGAAATATGAAAAGGAATAGCCTGGGAAGTGTGCAGGCCAGAAATGCAGGGTGCAGAATTTGATAGGCAGAGCTGCAGGGATCTAGGACCGAAAAGACTCAGATTTGAGAGGTTCCAGTTTTCAGAGTTTTTCTAAACAATATCTCTCTTTTCAGATGAAATATTTCCATCAAGGGGAAACACACATGCTCATGCACACATGTCCATAAGCAGTCTCCTCTAGAAATCACAGTCAAAATGATCTCGAAGAACTATGCCCTCTGTTGCTGGCTAGCAGGGCTATGCCAAATTGCTAGGCAGTCTTTTAAAAACATGACGTGTTGGGTCTGCTTCCTGTTCAATCATTTATTGATGTTTCACGAACTTCTTTAGCCTAGGTGAATAAGAGCAATATTTTTCCCAATCTTTTTGCCACTTTCCAGCCCAACAAGTAATTGAAAATACACATTGTATCAAGTATACTAGTGCATGTTTGGCTACCCTCCCAACTACTTTCTCCTGCCCTCACTACTGAGATAACTTGATCCCCTCTTATACCCTGTTTATATTCCTCACCACAGGAGGGATTGAAGAAGATCCTTTCCAATACTCAGGCAGGATACTCACTATCGAATAAAATACGCTGGTGATTCTGCCCAGACAGAATCATGTCCAGCTCTACCAACTGGAATATCATCTTATTCCTTAAAATCTTAAAAAAATCCCCACCTTGGATCATGGTTCTTGTGACTGTCCCTTGGCCCTGACTCTTCTTCCATGAGCAGATATTCCACAGGAACTGCAGCGTAAGTGGGGGCTATTCATAGAGACTCCATGGAAAGCTCAGGTTCTGGAGCTGTGGATAGTCTCAGAGCAGGCCCAGCTCTGAAGCTGATTTAATTCTTATCCACAGAAATACTGAGCTAGAGTTCCTTAAATCACAACATGTAGAGAAATAGTCTTTGAACTTTATTTGAAGCTAAGCCCAAGATGGGGATAATGGGGGTATCTGTGAAGGTATAGAGTTCAAAGGCAAGGGGCAGGTAAATCTCAACCTTTCTATTTCTCCATATGCTGCTAACCTGAAAACTCTTGCCCCTGCCTACAGCTGTGATTCCAGGCCTATAGCAGCAAAGTAGAGTGGAAAAGTAAGTAGATGAATCTTATCATTCAAGTTGCTTAAGATATCAGAGAGTTGTGGCCAGAAAATCAGGGAACAAGGATGCTGGGATTTTGTCATAAATTATCTTGGATTTCTGTTAGTGATAGTTTTCTCCTTTTCATGGACATCTTACTAGATCATATTAGACCAACTATTGCCATTTACTTCATCAACAATCAGCATTAATTAGTAAATTGTAGTATTAATAGTGTGTTGTACTAACTCTATACGAATCCATTTCAAAGATATAATCCCTGCCCATGAGATTTACTGGTAAGACCCCAAATTGCCAACAAATAAAATGGAAAATCTGTTTTGCTATTAGGCCTGTTCCCATTCAATTGAGGCGTTGGTTTATGTGTCTGAGCTTATTTTTATTCTAGAATTAGTAAGGACCTACAATCCAATTTCTGTTATTGTCTGTCTTGTACAACAATACATTAATAGTTTTAAATTAATTTATCTTCCCATAGGCATTAAATTTTACAGTATGTGTACAGAAGTTCCTTTGGAACATTCTAATTTGGTCTTTCAAAGAATTTTGTGGCAAGATTCTAGTCTCAAAAACTTTTTGTAAATTTATGTATGACAGAAATAAGAAATTTTTGAATTTTTAAGGTATCTGACTAGGACCCTTGACTATAAATAATAAAAGGAGACTAGAAACAGTAATGCTGGTCATCAATCTGCCAGTTTTTATCTGTTCCTACTTACTGAATATTACATTATGCTAAGGGTAACACCTCGGCTCCTTCCTGTGAACATGTTCTGTTGAAAATGCTACCAAAAAAGGATAATGTTCCAAAGAAGCCCAAAGTTTTTGTGAAAACTTTAACCTACTTATAATTTTAGTTTTCACATTTATTTATTTATTTTTTTTTTAGTAGTTCAATCTCTGTTTGGGTCATACAATGCTTAGCCCTGGTTTGGTAAGCTAATGGTTGAAGTAAGAATTGCAATTTCCTTTCTTCTCTGATAATCACAGGAACTTCCATGGTTCTTTAGAGATGAATCTTGACCCTGAAGCCCAGACCAATGACCATGGAGCTAAATAGCCAGTTGATACGTGGGTTTGTGGCTTTACCCTACCATCTGGTTCCAAACAGCCTTTGTGTCAAATTCTACGCATTTCCAAGCAAAATACCTTCAAACTCGCATTCTATAGGACTGCCTTCCCACCCATCA
>NW_028022192.1:0-659 GCF_054177405.1 Leptonychotes weddellii
TATTTGTCTGTTATGTTTTAGGTTATTTTCAACCTTTTATTCCCACTATTTCAGTTGACTTTTTTATTTGGCTGTCATATTTTCAATTTCCAAAGCCCTTTTTCTCAATTAGTTGGGAGGTTTAGGTGGTCTTTTTATAGTTTCTTGTTGTTCCATAGATTTATTATATTATTATATATAATATATATAATATATTATAAATACAGTTTATTCCACAGTATTTTAGCTCTCTGAGGATTTGATTATATTTTATAAAATATTTTTTTCTTACTGCCTTTGGTTACCTCACCACCACCCCCAACTTGTTATTTTGATCTCTTGCTTTCATTTTGGAGGCTTTCATAAATTATCTTATCATCCTTCACTGCCCATTCATATTTGAGAGCAAAGCACCCAAAAGTTGTTGAAAAGCTCATACATGTCAGCAGGGCCTGTCAAGAATGCAGTGAGCTGCCTTTTTAGGTTTTAGGATGTCGAGACAGCTTTTCTTCTCCTTCTTCCTTTTTTTTTTTTGAGAGAGAAAGAGTATAGGGAGGGGCAGAGGGAGAGAGAATCCCAAGCAGACTCCCTGCCTCCCTGCTGAGTTCAGAGCCTGACCCGGGGCTCGATCCCAGGACCCTGTGATCACAACCTGAGCCAAAATCAAGAGTCAGATGCCC
>NW_028022193.1:0-659 GCF_054177405.1 Leptonychotes weddellii
GTTAACAGTGATGCTGAGACGGGTGGGGCTGGAGTTGGGATGGTGGTGATGGTAGAGAAGGTAGTGGTAGAGTGGTGCTTGTAGTCAGGGTGATAATGGTGGTCTTGGTGTTCATGAGGGTGGTGGTATAGATGTTCTTAGATTGGGATGTGTGGTTCACGATTTTATTAGTTGTTCAAGAAGACTTCACGTTAGGTGTTCTTTGGGCAGAGAAATGAAAGAAATAAGGAAGTAAGCAAAGCAGACAGTAAAGTGTAAAAACCACGTATGTGAGTTGTGTTCAGCATGCATTAGGAACAGGACCGAGACTTGCATGCCTGGAGTGACGGACATAGGACACAGGACATGAGAGTATATTGAACAACTGTGCAAACTCACGGTTATCAGAGAAATGCAGTGAGTTAGCATGCAGAAAGCCAACACACACACACACACGCGCACACACAAAGACACACACATATATAAAGTTCGCCTTCTAACTAGATTTTTCTTCCATTCAACATTTAATAATATTCCCACATATTGTTTTTCCTGTGGTTTAAACTGCTCATGTTTATTGCTATTCCAATTTATATCAAATCCTTGGAATACTGTGAATGTTCAACCTCTTCATCTTCTAACACATCTTCTCTATAACAAGAAAAATATTCGAGACTAGG
>NW_028022194.1:0-659 GCF_054177405.1 Leptonychotes weddellii
ATGGAATCGAGAACAGAAATCAATAAGAGATAATTAATGAAATCAAAAACTTATAAAATTAAAAACCTTTGGCCATACCAAACAAGAAAAGAAGACAGAAATGCTCACTATTGGGAATGAAAAACCCCACAGATGTTAAAGAGATGACAAACAACTCCATTCCCAAACTTTGGTCTATTAATATCTTGAAAGAAAGAACCTATCAGAACTCAGTGAAAAAGAAATAGGTAGCTAGAATAGACTTATGTGTATTACAGATACTGAATTTGAAGTTAAACACCTTCCAAAAAGAAGTTTAGGCCCAGCTGGTTTTACTGGAGAATTCTATCAAACATTCAAGGAAGAAATAATGCCAGTTTCTACATAATCTTTTTCAGAAAATAGAAGACAGAAGAAAATAGAAGAAGGACTTTTGGAAAGGAAACTCCCAGACTCCTTTTATGAGACCGTTATTACCCTAATACTGAAACAAGATAAAGACAGTTCCAGGAAACTACAGGCTTGGATCCCATGTCAATATATTTGAAAAATCCCCAATTATATATCATCAAATCAAATCCAGCAAAGCATAAAAAGGAGAAATATATCACAACCAAGTATGATTTATCCTAGGAATGCAAGGCTGGTTCAATATATGAAAGTCAGCCACATTTATTCAC
>NW_028022195.1:0-659 GCF_054177405.1 Leptonychotes weddellii
TTTTTTTATTATTTATCTGAGAGAGAGAGGGATAGAGCACAAGCAGGGGGAGCAGCAGAGAGGGAGAAGCAGGCTCCCCGCTGAGCAGGGAGCCCGATGCGGGGCTCGGTCCCAGGACCCTGGGATCATGACCTGAGCCGAAGGCAGACGCTTAACTGACTGAGCCACCCAGGCGCCCCTTATCTCACTTAGTATTAATGCCTTCAAGTATGCATCCATGTTGTCACAAATTGCAGGATTTCCTTCTTTCTCATGGCTGAATAATATTGCTGTGTGTGTGTGTACCATAATTTCTGTATCCATTCATCTGTTTAGATAGACTCTTAGATTGTTTCCATATCTTGGCTATTGTGAACAATGCTGCAGTAAACATAGTAGTGCAATATCTCTTTGAAATCCTTTGTTCATTTCCTTTGGATATATATCCAGAAGAGGAATTGCTGGATGATATGGTAGTTCTATTTTTAATTTTTGAGGAACCTCCATAATTTTTTTCCATACTGGCTCCATCCATTTACATTCCTACCAACAGTGTACAAGCATTTCTTTATGCTCACATCCCCACCAACATTTGTTATCTCTTCTCTTCTTGATGATAGCCATTCTAGTAAGGTATGAAGTGGTATCACATTGTGGTTTTCATTTGCATTTCCCTAATG
>NW_028022196.1:0-659 GCF_054177405.1 Leptonychotes weddellii
TAATTGAAATTAAAATGATGAACTTTTAATGTATAAATTCTTTCACCATTTGAGGAGCTAAAGGATATAAATAAAATAAAGAAGCCATTTCAAACAATAAAAAACATCAATAAAGATTTTATCGTCCTGAGAGAATCTTAAAGAAATAAAATGAATTAGGTGTTGTTACTTCATAAGAAGTGTCAATATTCTATTTCTTACTTATCAAAGAAGATTTAGAAAATAATTTACTTTGGCTTGAGAGATGTTCAATAAATAACAAATATCATGTGATGGCAGAATTTCATTCCAAAAAATTCTAAATCACTTTTAATTTGTAAAATATTTCTTTATTTTTTAAAGATTTTATTTATTCATTTGACACAGAGAGTGCGCATAAACAGGGACAGCGGCAGGCAGAAGGAGAGGGAGAAGTCTCCCCACTGAGCAGGGAGCCTGGTGTAGGGCTCCATCCCAGGACCCTGAGATTGTGACCTGAGCTGAAGGCCAAAGCTTCACAACCGACTGAGCCACCCAGGCATCCCTGATATTTCAATATATATAATAATATACAACATATTATAATAACTGATTTTTCCACTGAAAAACAAGATTGCCTAAGAAGACAATATTTTTAAAAAAGATTTTAATTATTTATCTGAGAGAGTGTGCGCAAGCAC
>NW_028022197.1:0-659 GCF_054177405.1 Leptonychotes weddellii
CCCCATCTCAATGATCAGCTGAGTCCAGGTCTGTTAACATAGAATCACTTACCATGGTCACCAAAATCACAACTGACGTATTAATTCATCGCTAGAGCTTTTATCACACACACGATTACAATGCACATGATTATGGTCATTAGCAGAGCTTACAACTGCAAACAGCATTAATAACTCAGAGCTCTTTTCATCACCTCTAACGGGCGCCGCCCGGGGTCCCCCATGCGCACACATGGAGCCAGGGAGGGACTCTGGTGGGAGCCAGGGAGCTTCAAATCCCCTGCGGGCTGCCCCCAGCCCCCTGTAGCCGCCACGGCTGCACCCACCCCACAGCCCTCCTTTCCCGGGGAGGCTGCCTGGGGTTGCTTCCACTCACTTGCTCCTTTGGGTTTGGGAGGAAGAGAGGGCAAGCAGAGCCCTGAAACATGCAGAGAACTGAACACTAGCCACAGACAATCCACAATTCAAGTTCCAGGCGCAGGCAAGAGGCAAGGCCCTCAAACAAATGAACAGAGGTTCACAGACTTTGCCAGAAACCCCTCCAAAACAAGGTCAAAGAAAATCCTGAAATAGTTTTGTGTCTAGATCTACAAAGTCAGTGCTAGATGGAAGCGCTTCCTCATTTCATCTCACAGCAGCCCTGGGGGAGAAGGATCAGT
>NW_028022198.1:0-659 GCF_054177405.1 Leptonychotes weddellii
TAAATGAACCTTGAAGACATTATGCTAAATGAAATAAGCCAGACACAAAAGGATAAATATTGTGTGAATCTACATGAGATACCTACAGTAGTCAAATCCATAAAGACATAAAGTAGAATGGTGGTTGCCAGGGCCTGGGGGGAAAGGGAAATGGGGAGTGTCAGTTGGGGAAGATGGAAAAGTTCTGGAGATGGATAGTGGTGATGATTGTACAACAATATGAATGTACTTATTGCCATTGAACTGTATAGCTAAAAAATGGTTAAAATGGTCCATTTCATGTTATATATATTTTACCACAATAAAAGAAGCTTTACCTTCATAGAGCTTACAATCTAGGAGAGAGAAAGATAATAAGCAAATAAAAATGTAAAATTTAAAAAGTACTTTCTGGATCAGCTTTTGGTTGGCCCCCGTTTTACAGATAAGAAGCCAGAGGACAGAGAGAAAAGATAATAGGAGGCTACCCACTAAGACCCTTGTGGTCTGACTTCTAGGCCAATGATCTTTCCATTGAACCATACTTCCTTTTTGAGGTACTTCTATTACTTCTGTTTTATCTGCACCATTCAATAATATAGTGGAAAGAGAAGGGCTTTGGAACCTGGGTTCAAATTTCAGCTCAATTGCTTCCTGGAAGTTTTTTTTTTTTTTTTTTT
>NW_028022199.1:0-659 GCF_054177405.1 Leptonychotes weddellii
TTAACAGTAAGATAGTTGGGAGCTTCCTGGAGGAACATTACACTTTGCCCACTTCAAGTATCTGTCAATGGCCTGCAGACTGTAAGTATATTTAATTGTATCTACATTCCCTTCTAGAAGCTAGGCCATTGATAGAAATGCTTTGTTCTTGTAAATTGCTAAGACTTTTGTAGACTGAGGGAGACTCATATCTTGCAGGATAGTAATCTCTATAAATTAACTATTTGTTTTTCCTTTAGGGCAGCCAGGAGTGCCTGAGGAATGTCACATATATCCCATGGTGGGGGGGATTGTGGGGTATCAATTTCTGCCTGTCCTCAGCTAGCTTCTGCTCCCTCATCATTCTTGTGATCATGATTGCCAGTATAGTTTTATTAGAATACAGAAGCTCGAGAATACAACTAATTCAACACCAATACCAAGTCAACACTAATTTCAACACAAATCTCCAAAGGTCCTGTTGACTTAAATTTAACTCGAGACTCATCAACAAAAAAAGAAACCAGATTATGGGTATAATACAAAGTCTATTTTACTACTGAAAATATGAACTGAAAAAAAATGATCTTATCTTTATTTTTAATGATTTCTTGGTTTGTAATGATAGAAAAAAGAATCATTATGTCATGCTGAAATCTCGCATTCTCTAAATAAGCTTT
>NW_028022200.1:0-659 GCF_054177405.1 Leptonychotes weddellii
AAAAAAAGGAAAGAAAGAAAGAAAGAAACAAAGAAAGAAAGAGAAAGAAAGAAAGAAAGAAAGAAAGAAAGAAAGAAAGAAAGAAAGAAAGAGAAAGAAGAAAGAAAGAAAGAAAGAAAAAGAAAAAGAAAGATTAATATCAGGGGCTCAGTTGGTTAGGTGTCTGCCTTCAGTTGGTTAGGCGTCTGCCTTCAGCTCAAGTTGCGGTCTCAGGGTCCTGGGATCGAGCCCCGCATTGGGCTCCCTGCTCAGGGGGAAATCTGCTTCTCCCTCTGCCTCTGCCCCTCCCCCCAGCTCACATTCGCTCTCTCTCGCCCTCTTTCAAATAAATAAATAAAATCTTAAAAGAGAAATTAGTGTCAAAGATTACATTAAGATAAAGAGAAAAGAGGTGAACGCTGCACCAGTCCAGTGGGATCCAAGTAGTTGGTGGAGGAAAATCTTCAGTTACACAGCATCCTTCATTGAGTTTCTTGAAGCTGGGATGTCCATGCTCTCAGTGATATTGCCTAGTCTTGCTTCACATTCATATAAGAGAATGTATGACCTGAGCTTTTCACCACACTTTGCTAGTGGCCCAGGCAAGTGGCTCATCATGGGGTAAACCTACTCTGTGCACTATTACAGCTGTGAATCCTTCAATGCTCTTACCAGTTGAA
>NW_028022201.1:0-659 GCF_054177405.1 Leptonychotes weddellii
AAAAAATAAAATTAAAAAATTAAATTAAATTAAATTTTAAAAAGCCACAGCATTTCCTGCAGGTAAAGAATTTATATTCTCTCGGGGCACCTGGGTGGCTCTGTCGTTAAGCATCTGCCTTCGGCTCAGGTCATGATCCCAGAGTTCTCGGATCCAGCCCCACATCGGGCCCCCTGCTTGGCGGGGAGTCGGTTTCTCCCTCTCCCACTCCCCCTGCTTGTGTTCCCTCTCTCGCTGTGTCTCTCTCTGTCAAATAAATAAATAAAATCTTAAAAAAAAATTATATTCTCTCTCTAGAGAACTCTGCAAGATTGGGTAGGAGCGAATGAAACAAAAACTCCCCAAGAAGGAAAAATTAGCTATTTGTTTGACTCTTTTTTCCCTGAAAAATCAGTATGTGAGAGTCAAATTCAGGTAACAACACAACTGTAATAGCTTTTTAAATGCTGTATTCAAAGGACTGACTCTCCAACTTTATTAAAACTTCTTCAAAAAACATGCCTTAGAGATGAAAAGAAAGTCTGACTTGTTTATTTGATCATTCACTTAATCACCAAATACAACACTTTGCATTCTCAATGTGTGATTTATTAAGTCTGTAAGCCTAATATTAACTCATGCCCAACCTGATACAATGACCGCCTAATACTTGGAATTCC
>NW_028022202.1:0-10944 GCF_054177405.1 Leptonychotes weddellii
GCCAGAAGCGGCCGACGGAGGCCCCTCCCCCGCCGTCTATCCTCCCGAATATCGCCTTGGATTCACTTCTCCGCACGTCCTACCTTCCAGAAAGTGGTCGCTTTTCTGATGAGAGAGTTGTTGCTCTTCTTTTCTTCAGTCTCCTGTTGAGTTTGTAGGTGTTCAGAATGGTTTGATCCCTATCCAGCTGAATTCCTGAGAGGAGACGAAATCCAGGTCTCCTACTCCTCCGCCATCTTGCTCCGCCCCTCTTCCGAGAATGAGACTCTTAAGCAGACTCCATGCCCAGCTCGAAGCTCAATGCAGGGCTCGAGCTCATGACCCTGAGATCATGACCTGAGCCAAAATCAAGAGTCAGATGCTTAACCTACTGAGCCACCCAGGTGCCCCACAGTGCATCAATATTTTTGAAATGGCCCATCATGAGAAAATTGTGCATGGGTAAACTATCCATTGAAAATAAGGTAGACCCATGGATTTTATTGTAACAGAGAACCAAGAGTTCTTGATATGGTTCAGAACAAAAGTTATTAATTAATATTGCACTTTGAGACTTGCTATAGAAACTACCACATGTTTAGTTTTAGTGAAGAGTCAAATAAAATGGTCCACAGTGATCTAAAAGGATGTGGCTGGATTTCCTTCATATCCTTGTCCCAAAAGACATACTGTAACAGGTTGAATGCAGAAATAGATTTGAGAATCCAGCTGTCTTCCACGAAGCCAGACATTACAGAGATTTACAAAGAGGTAAAACAGTCCCACTTTTCTCAGTAAAAAATTTTCTGTTGGGAAACATAGTTATTTTTTTCCATTAAAGTATGTTATTTATGTTGTCACAAAATGGGTTTATTATTCTTTTTTTTAATAATTTTTTTTTTAAGATTTTTATTTATTTATTCGAGACAGAGAGAATGAGAGAGACAGAGAGCACATGAGAGGGGGGAGGATCAGAGGGAGAAGCAGGCTCTCTGCCGAGCAAGGAGCCCGATGCGGGACTCGATCCCGGGACTCCGGGATCATGACCTGAGCCGAAGGCAGTCGCTTAACCAACTGAGCCACCCAGGCGCCCATGGGTTTATTATTCTTATTTTAAAATGAACTCTTGTTTAAAAAGTTTCATGTTAATTTTTATTATCGCAAATATTGATAGCTGTAACTCAGATCAGATCAGCCCTTTGGGTGTCCTTAATAAGTTTTAAGAGTTATGTAAAAGGGTAAAGAACCCAGAGACCAAAGAGCTTGAGAATCACTATGTTGGAGCATTTTCTTTAAGAAAAGTTTTTTTTTTTTTTTAAAGATTTTATTTATTTACTTGAGAGAGCACACAGAGGGAGAGGAAGAGGGAGAAGCAGACTCCCTGCTAAGCAGAGAGCCCGACGTGGAGCTTGATCCCAGGATCCTGAGTTCGTGACCTGAGCTGAAGGGAGACGCTTAACCGACTGAACCACCCAGGTGTCCCTGTTGGAGCGTTTTCTAAGTCTGCACAAATGATCAGAACTCGGACAGCTTCCAGTTCTGTGAAACTGGTAAGATATGATGATATTTTTTCTGTCAGTTTGAAAAGATAATCCTGAAAATTAGGGTTTTATTATCCTGCAAGGAATTAGCCAGTTTTGTTCTGTTTTGGTCACATTTAGCGATCTTTTTTTTTTAAAGATTTTTTTAAATTTTTTTTATTTTTTACAGAGTGAGCGAGAGGGAAACAGCATGAGAGGGGAGAGGGTCAGAGGGAGAAGCAGGCTCCCCGCTGAGCCAGGAGCCCGATGTGGGACTCGATCCCAGGACCCTGGGATCATGACCTGAGCCGAAGGCAGACGCTTAACCATCTGAGCCACCCAGGCGCCCACATTTAGCGATCTTATCTAGACATGCCTTTTCATAATTTTCAGTGAATATAAAAGTCCAGGTTCGACATAATATCTTTCAAATCAGTTTTGCCTTTCTGCTTGTTTCTTCATTAATCAGTTAAGTAAAATTTTGACATGTGCTCACTATTATGTGAAAGTTATGTTTTTTTAAAAAACATGAAGATTTCATTTGGACAAGGGACAAGGGTAAAAATATTGGTGGAACTGTCTACTCCCCGCCACCCTCACTTCCTGATTCTGTATATTGGACCCTTGGAGACCCCCTCTGGTTGCGGGCCACCTCGCCATTGTCTGACTTCCTGGACTGAGCTGTCTCACCCATACTCGGGGTTCCGAGGCCGCTCACACATAGCTGTTAGAGCACTTGAGGAGGGACAGGTGGAGTGCGTGCATCCTGTCTGAGCCTCAGAGTGTATTAGTCAGCTTGGGCTGCCATGATGAACTACCACAGATTAGGAGCTTTAAACAACAAAAATTTATTTTCTCACAGATCTGGAGGCTGGGAGTCCAAAATCCAGCTGCCGGCAGTGTTGGTTTTCTCTACGGGACATAAGGGAAGCATTTGTTCTGGGTCTTTCTCCTTGGATTGCAGATGGCCACCTTCTCACTGTGTCCTCGCATGGTCTTTTCTCTGGGCATGTGCACCCCTGGTGTCTCTTTGTGGGTTCAGATCTTACCCTGCTATAAGGACACCTGTCATACTGGCTTAGGGTCCACCTTAATGACCTCATTTTAGCTTAATTACCTCTCTAAAGGCTCTATCTTCAAATACAGTCACATTCTGAGGTACTGGGGGTTAGGGCTTCAATATGCGAATTTGGGGGGAACACAATTCAGCTCATCACCCTGGGTCAGCTCTTACCACAATACTTGTGTGTAACAAACACCCGGAACAGCTTGATGGAACTCGACAAGGAACTGTTACTTCGCTCACCGGGTGGGCTTGGTTTTGTCTTGGAGGTCAGCTGCAAGTGATCCTGACCTGGCTAGCCCACATTTGTAGGACTGGCGGGCTATTGGAGCACCTGCAATGGTCTTGACTGGGATGACTGGGCCCTTACTCCCCTTGTGTCTTCTTTTTCAGCAGGCTAGCGTGACTCTGTCCTTCTCAAGGTGATGAAAAAGGCAGGACAGAGGAGGCTGGGAGCAAAGCCTCTGCCTGTGTCATCTTCCCCTACATCCCATTATCTAAAGCCAGTGGCCACAGGCTGAAGGTCTGTGGCCCCCTCAAAATTCATATGTTGAAACCTCATTCCCAGTGTGATGGTATTTGGAGGCAGGGCCTTTGGGGGTTGCTCAGGTCATGAGGGTGGAGCCCCCATGAATGGGATTAGCATCCTTATAAAAAAGACACCAGCAAAGGGGGGAGGGAGCGGATGTGGGGGTAGAGGGGAAAACTGAGGCCACAACAGACCCTTAGCTCTGAGAGCTAGCATTGTCCTTCTACTTAAGCTATTCTTGAGTTTATTTGGATTTCCATTTGCTTTCATCTTATAAACATGAGGATGTAGGTTAAAATCAAAAACACAAGAAACAAAAAGTGTTGGTGAGGATGTGGAGAAAGAGGAAGCCTTGTGCGTGCAAACTGGTGCAGCCGCTGTGGAAAACAGTGTGGAGGTTCCTCAAAAAATTAAAGATAGAATCACCATATGATCCAGTAATTGTCCTACTGGGTATTTATCCAAAGAATATTGAAAGGATACATGCACCCCTATGTTTATAGTAACATTATTTACAATAGTGAAATTATGGAAGCAGCTCAAATGTCCATGGATAGATGCATGGATAAAGAAGAGATGGTGTATTATATATACACAATGGAATATTACTCAGCCATCACAAAGAATGAAATCTTGCCATTTGCAACAACATGGATGAAGCTAGAGAATTTAATGCTAAGTGAAATAAGTCCATCTGAGAAAGACAAATACCATATGATTTCACTCATATGTGGAATTTAAGAAACAAAACAAATAACAAGGGAAAAAAAAAAGAGAGAGAGGGAGACAAACCAAGAAACAGACTTTTAGCTATAGAGAACACACTGATGGTTACGAGAGGGGAGGTGGGTGGGGTGGGTGGGGGAAATGGGTGATGGGGATTAAGGAGAGCACTTGTGATGAGCACCGATTAATGCATAGAACTGTTGAATCACCATGCTGTACACCTGAAACCACTATAACACTGTATGTTAACTATACCAGAATTAAAGTAAAAAACTTAAAAAAATAAATTTATTAACAAGAAAAATGAGACATGAAGCCACGCTGATTGTCATGAAGGTCTTTTAAGGTGATGGGTCTTAGGATTGATTGGGAGAGAGGAAGAGGCGATGAGGAGAGTGAAAACCGGGACAGACCATTCCAGGTGGGGGGAGCAGGGGGAGTTAGGCAGGAGCAGAAGCACCATCTTTCCAGTACAACAGGGACAGATACTAGTAATGAAGATGAGGATAATGTTGACATTCATTAAGTCCTTACTTATGTGTCACCTCTCACGTTATTCTTAACAACATATCAGGGAATTTACATTATTCTCATTTATAGATGAAAAACTGAAGATTAGCTAATTTCAGTATCAAGCCAGACTGCAAGGAATGGAAGTGCGAAGCTAAGCAGTTCATGACTGGGTCCTTTATGGTAGACATTTTTGTGAACTTTGGGGGGAATGCAATATATTCTGAGCTTTTGGAAGAGTGATACCAAGTCTTAAGTGTCTGCCTTACAGGCATTTTTCATGTGGCAGAAAAAATTAATATAAGTATTTTGTTAGGAAGCTGTAGTCTAATTCAGAAGGAGATGAGACAAGGTTTTGAAGAATGTGATGTGTGAGCTAGGAAGAGAAAAGAAAAAGTAAACCGTGTTTATCACATGCCCACTCTATTTGGGACATTTTCTTCTTTTAAAAAAAGATTTATTCACTTACTGTGGGGGAGGGGGAGACAGGAGAGAGAGAATCCCAAGCAGACTCCCCGCTGATCAAGGAGCCCGATGCGGGGCTCCATCTCAGAACCTGACACATGAGATCACGACGTGAGCCAAAACCAAGAGCTGGACGCTTAACCTACTGAGCCACCCAGGCGCCCAACGGGGATATTTTCATAATATCCCATTTCATTTCCGAACAACCCAAAGAAGTAGGCATTATTATCCACCTTGTAACAGACAAGGAAATAGAGTCTCACAAAAGTGAAATAACTCATCCCAGAAGGATCCTGCTAGGAAGAATTTTTTTGAATCCAGCTCTGACTCCAGAGAGCTTTTCCCCTTACCAGTGCTTTCTAAACATATCCATCAGAAATTACTCCATGCTCTGAAAAACAAACTGAGGGTTCTAGAGGGGAGGGGGGTGGGAGGATGGGTTAGCCTGGTGGTGGGTATTGAGGAGGGCACATTCTGCATGGAGCACTGGGTGTTATGCACAAACAATGAATCACGGAACACTACATCTAAAACTAATGATGTAATGTATGGGGATTAACATCAGAATAAAAAAAAAAAAAAAGAAATTACTCCATGGGCAGAGGAGAGTCAATTCATTCCCCTAAGGGGGCCCGGGGGGCGATTGCTCAAATTGCCCATAACAGCATGAAAGTTCTTCAAAGTTATACTTTTATCTTAAAAATTAGTATCAGCTTGGCATTCGACTACATAACATACGTTTTAAAATAGAAAACCACCCGATATCTTCAAGTAGAATCGATGCCTCTGAAATAGAGGCATGTTTACGGGGCATTTGGTTACCTCTGGTACACAGCTGCCGTCCCTGGGAGCTCGCCCAGCTCGGCTTGTGAGGCATTTACTGCACTGGGCAGCCTTCCTGGAACAATGAAATTGAACTGAAATTGAACAAACCGTGTTTGTTTGGTTGTTCACATGCACCTTTTTGCAAATGGATAGGACAGATTTTTGGCATCTCCTGTCACTCTTCTGACGTTCCCAGACACTTCACGTGTCTTACACTTAATCTGTCAACTGAGTCTCCTTTAAGAACGTCAGGAACAGCCTAGCAAGGGGAGGGTAGCACTGACTCTGGGCTTTTGAGGTCTGCTGCTTAAATGTTCCTTTAGAATTGACTCATTTTCTTTCAAATCCTTATCACGTATTGACTTCGAAGCTGGCTGTAGGGGTGCTTTAGAGGTGAGATTTCTATCTCAACGTACTGTTAGGACACAGTATTATCTGTGCCTTCGAGGAGCCCAGAGTTTCCTGTTAACACTAATGCTCAAGATCACCTTGTAACCCCAAGGCAGACGTGGAATTGTACAGTTCTGGCCTTCAGGGCAAAATGTACATGAGTATCTGGTTAGACCCTCCATTATCTGGTTAGATGCAGTAGGAGCACTGGCTCCTTGCGTCTTTCAGGAACTGGCCAGAGCACGTCATGTCCCTGTGACCCGCAGAATGTGCTTTAGAATTAGGGCATGGGCTCAAAATCTGCTTTTTGTAACGGACACCTCTGGTCTCCCCGCTTGCATTCCTCTGACCCAACCTCCGAGTTTAGCCATGGTGGGCAGTTCGATGCCGGATTTCATTCTCTCTCTGCTGATGGCGTCTGAACTGGTGTCCCCGTCTTGGCTTTCTGCCCTAGGGCTCTTTCAACGTGAAATGAGCAGGAGCTCGCTCAGCCAACGTGTGTGCAGAGATGTGGGGAGTTAAAACCTCCAGGGACAATCTACCTTTTAGAGGCAGAACCTGCCTGACAAATGCTTCCTGCCTCTTGTCCTGATGATCCCGAGGGGCATTCTGTGCACCGTTCAGGGGTTCTATTGGAGTCTGAGCTCCCGTTGCCCGTAGCAGTGACCTTGGCAATGCCCTCTTTGGCTGGCTTTTCCTCTTCTTACTCTTGCATAAACCACCTGCCCCCAAACCTTTGTCTTTGTCCCAGGCTCTGTGCTCTGGGGAAGCCAAGCTGAGACACTGCTCTCTCTGGCTCCTTTGGCGAGTTGCTTCACTTTTCTGACCTCTCCCAGCTGCCTCAGCTCTTTGAGGACTATTGTTTGCTGAGTTCCCTCCCGGCTCAGAAAGTCTATAGTTCTTTTTGAATGTTTCTTCCCTCTTGAGGACATCTTTCCCTTCCCCTCTCACTCATAAGCCAAACTTTTGACATCCAGTTGGCTGGCTCTCAAATTTCAGACGAGCCACTTAATTCTCCTGGGTGCTCGGGAACGATGGCAAGCATCATCCCTCCTCGGAGACCTTGTCTCCTCCTCTGCGTAGGACGTCTTTTGCATCCCGTTTTTGAAACAAAAGACAGACATGCTTTTTTAATCTGGGCTTCAGCACCACGACCCTGATGCTCACTATGAGGCTCATAGTCAGTTTTTCTTCTTAAAAAAAAAAAAAATCCTGACTCTCCTTCATTTGGTTTTACTAATTAAAGGCTGCGCATCTAGAAAGTGCTAATGGCTGCCTGACACAGGGCCTTTGCTCTTACCGATAGCACCGAATCGTTCCGGATGGGAAGTGGCTAAGAGGAACAGGCAGCTTTGTGTTTCTGTCTGCTGCTCACCGGGTCAGCTCCCGTTCTGTCCTTGACTATCATTTACGATAAGATTGCGACCTTCATCAACGATGGAGATGGCACTGGGTGGACGGCAAGGTGTTTTGTTTTTACTGAACATTTTCTGAGTTGTAGGAATCCACCCTAATCTCTGACGATGAATTCTTACCTAAGGGTCCAATCTCCGGTTCCAGCCTGCAGGAACTGGTACCATTTATCGAGCAGGTGTGTTGGGCCCAATGCGAGGCACTTTTTACCTAAATTCTCACAGTAACCCTGCAGGTTACTGGTAGGTATTATTGGTACCTGGTAGGTATTATTGACTTCACTCTGATTAGTGGAGAAACTGAGGCAATTCCATAGACTCTAGTATTCTAGTACTTATTTTTACTCATAGCAAGTGCTTGACAATTATTTGCTGGAGATGCTGATGAATAAATGGGTAACTCAGCAGTTAAGAATTTATTTTAGGTGGCATGGCTGCCTGGGATTTAAACCCATATCTGGCTGCATCCTAACCCTGCCCTTACTCCAGGGCACCGCTTTGCTTCATTGGGGTCTCTACGTTATTCAATCATTTTTGTGGTTGCACTTTGTGTATCAGGTTCATGTCTGCTCCAGGATGTTGCTTCACATGTCTCTCAGGTGCACAATATTCCTCTCCCTTCTGTTTATCTAATTTTTTGCCTTCCTTCAAAATCATAAGTTGAAAAAAAATCCTATGTTGATTCAACACACACACACACACACACAGTAGCTGAGATTATACTACACACATAATTTTATAACATTTCTCACTTAGCACAGGTTGCTGACAACTCTGTAAATACCACACTTTCAGATTGCGTTCAGGGGAAGGCAGGGCTTGAGGAGGTAGGTTTCAGGTTCACTTGTAAGTTAACTCATAACGCTGGGAAGTTAGCAAATAGCAAACAGGCTCAGAATTTAGAAAGCTGATTTAAATCTAGTTTTATTCTTATTCCAGGAAGTCGACCTCTGCAAACCCTGATTTTTTTTTTCACTTGTCAGCTAAGGGTGTTGGGTCCCAGGATTTCAGTTCTCTTGCATTCTAAACCATTTGATTTTGTGAAGTCAAGAGGAGCAAAATGAAGAGTAACAATATTCGCTTGTAGAACAAGCTTTGCCCCTAAGATGTTTCCACCTCAGTGTGCCATGTTGATCTTTGCAGCTTCTGAGGAGGAAGGTAGGGCCATGCTGATCTCTGAGCTGCACCTGTTCTTCCGCTTCCGGGCATGTATTGTCCCTTCTCTGTGCTGTTACGACCCCTTCACGATGTCTACCAAGTAGTGTGAAAGTAACAGTTTCACCCCTGCCTATCCTACTGGGTGGGGCTCCTGAGGGGCAGGTGCCATTCCAACCCTGCCCACCCCCCCCAGGGCTCACCCAGCCCAGGGCCAGTTACCGCATGAGAGAGCGCCTGATCCCAGAGCCTGAGTCCAGTTCTTCTGTCTCCCCGCCTTGCATTCTTTCCACTGCAGAAATATGTTACCAACTTCCTTATAAACCAGAGATTCTGTAGGAGTAAAAATCTAGCCGGCCATCCACTGCCACTTTGAGTGTCCCCTGGTGCTTCCACTAATGGTGTGCTGAGGAATAGCACGTGTTTTAAGTCCAAGAATTACAGCCTCCGACAGTGACATCCTTCCAACATCTGATCAGCCGTCACCAGGTTGGTCCCTCGCGGGACATTCTAATAAGGAGTACCTCTCTCTCCCAAATGAAACATTCCTACACCACAATTGTCTTTTAATTAAACTACCATTGCCTCTAGAATTTAATTTCCAGTCTCCCTGAAAAGGAGGAAAAAGAACAGTTTTCACCAGGTGGTGTTTTGGGTTTACACAGCCCTGTTAATTTAAATGAGCTTCAATAGCTTTGAATAAGTAATGGGTGTCTATTAAGTTGGATCATATCCGTAGGTAGGTCTTAGGGTTGTTTTCTCCTTTTGTGAGCAGTTTAAAGTGGTGGTTACACTCATAGACTCTGGAGCCCGACTGCCTGGGTCCAAATCTTACTTCTGCCACTTACTTGCTGTGTTTTATAGGCAAAGTAGTTAACCTCCCTGTGCCTCAGATTTCTTATCTGGAAAATGCTGGTAATAATAGTACCTACTTCAGGAGGTTGTTGAAAGAAGTATATTAGTTAAAGCTGTACATGTTTAGAACAGTTCCTGGCATTTAGGACTATATACGTACTACCTATACATTATTTATCACCATCATCACATCATTATCATTGGCATGGCGATCCCGGTTCCAGGCTGTCAATATCACGGCTTGTCAAAGACCAAACGCAGGCAAGTGTCTTTACTGCTAAAGGTTATTGTTAAGGGTGTTGTAGGGTTATTACTTTTTTAAAAATTTATTTTATTTTTTAAAAAATTGTAAGATTTTTATTTATTTATTTGTCAGAGAGAGAAAGAGATAGAGAGAGCAAGCACAAGCAGGGGGGAACTGCAGGCAGAGGGAGAAGCTGAGCAAGGAGCCTGACATGGGACTCGATCCCAGGACTCAGGGATCATGACCTGAGCCAAAGGCAGATGCTTAACCGACTGAGCCACCCAGGCGCTCCAGGTTATTACTTTTTAATGGAAAGAATCCTTGGGGGAGGTACAACTCTGCTTTCTGAGCACTCCTATTTCCCATGTATTATTTCAGGGTTGGGAAATCATTGTTTGAATCTATAGAATTCTTATTAAGATTTCTTGGAATCATGGATGATTTTGGGTAGAACATGTTAATAATTGAAGGGGAAAGACATAATTCCTATTTCATCCTCTAGCAAGGGGACTTGAGAGCTGACTCTTTGTAATGAGATTCCACAGGGCTCAGGGAGATTTCGTAGTGACCAGAGCATCTGCTCCAAGCAGCTCCAGCTTCTTCCTATTCTCTTGGTATATTAAATCATTATCCCCAGCTCCTCACCAATCACTATCCATGCCATTTGCCCTGTAATCTTTGTTTCTTCCAGCTCAGTGCACCATGTGCTTTCCTGGTCCTTGATGCTGGTCTTAGTCATAGGACTAACTTGGGTCAATGGAATGTGGACAGAAGTGACAGTATGCTAGTTCCAAGCCCCGTCCTTAAGAAGCTTTGTGTGTTCTGTTTGCCCTCCTCTGCCTCTGCCTCTGCCTCTGCCATGAGAAGAACATGCCCTGGCTAGCCAGCTGATCCAAGGTGTATGAGAGCTCTGTGTAGCAGATCTGGACCCATCTTGAGCGCAGTAAAGATACTGGAATCACCCCAGCTGATCACAGATGCATGAGAAACAGTTGCTTACTGTGTGCCAAGACATTTTGTGGCTGTTTGTTGTGAAGTAGTAGCTTGTGATAGATTATCTTTTATTAATATCATGACCACATTCTACCCCATCCTGTTGGTAGCCATATTTTCTTTTTATTTTTTATTTTTTTATTTTTTATTATTTTTTTTTATTCTTATGTTAATTCCCATACATTACATCATTAGTTCTAGATAAAGTGTTCCATGATTCATTGTTCATGCACAACACCCAGTGCTCCATGCAGAACGTGCCCTCCTCAATACCCACC
>NW_028022203.1:0-659 GCF_054177405.1 Leptonychotes weddellii
TTTTTTTTTTTTAAAGATTTTATTTATTTATTTGAGAGAGAGAGAAAGAGAGAGAGAGAGCATACAAGAGGGGGGAGGGTCAGAGGGAGAAGCAGACTCCCCGCTGAGCAGGGAGCCAGATGCAGGACTGGATCCTGGGACTCCAGGATCATGACCTGAGCCAACGAAGGCAGTTGCTTAACCAACTGAGCCACTCAGACACCCCTCAGGTTGGAATTCTTAAAATTGTTTTTCACCAGCTACATATAAGCCTCCTTCTTCGTTAGGTTGACTAGACCCATAAGTCTGGTGATTAAATCCAACGGGAAAGGATCGTATGTATCCACCACATGCTTGTAAGCAAAAGATACCAATGTAGTAGAATCACATGGGAAAAACAGCCTAGATCCCTGACTCATTACTTTGAGAAAGTTCTTCAGATGAGCTTTTAGACCTGCATCCAACTTTGTATGAAGGAGAAATGCACCTTTACTTCATAAGCCTTTAAGAATTTGAAAACTGTTTGTTACCTCAGCATAGCTTAGCATGACTAAGATTCAAATACAACAATTATGAATTCATGTATTGAAACAAATATAGTTAGCATGAAAGAGCTCAACTCATCATGACTTAATAACAGGTCATGATGGCTTCTAGGGACCTCTTAAGCAATTCTGTAC
>NW_028022204.1:0-659 GCF_054177405.1 Leptonychotes weddellii
AAAAAACTTCTTGAAGACAAATCTGACTTAATGATTAAAAGATGAGCAGCAAGGGAACTAGTTGTCTTTTTAATTTATAAACTACCAGAGCAAGTTGCTATTTCTTTATGGAGGAAAAAGGTAAGGAAAGGAGAGTTTTGACCAAGTACATGGCATCTCCAAGACCTGAAAAGGGCCTAAAAAAAAAAAAAAAAAGAAAAAAAATGGAGAAAATTCTTTCCTTAAGATAGATTCTAATATACCTAATGAGCTATGGAGCTGAAATTATGTGGGGGCTCACTAATAGTTGTAGAGCTGCAAGAAGCATCTTTTCCAAAAAATTTAAAGAAATATATTGACAATGTAGTTTCTACTACCATCACAAGTTACTGGAAAAGGTGGGTAAAAGTAAGACTGTCATACATTTGAGTAGTCAAGAGTTGTTTTTCTGGGTTCACTCCCATTGGTGTTAAAAACATTGGCCATGCTTCTGCTCACCAGAAATCCTGCAGCTCAAGACCCAAATAAAGATAACCTATATACAGAAATGGAGTGTCAGGGTGCCTGGGTGGCTCAGTGTCCAACTCTTGATCTCAGCTCAGGTCTTGATCTCAGAGTCATGAGTTCAAGCCCCTAGTTGGGCTCCATTCTGGGCCTGGAGCCTACTTTAAAAAAAAAAA
>NW_028022205.1:0-659 GCF_054177405.1 Leptonychotes weddellii
CTTTGGATGACAGAGGTGGGAGCTGACACAGGACTGCAGCCACAGACAGCACAGGACCTTTGCACACCTCCGTCCTCAGGAGGTTGTTCCTCCTGCCGGCGATGTGAACTCAGCTCAACAGCCTCTGCTCTCACACTACAGCTATCAGAATCTGTGGTCCAGGGTTACAAAAATGGAATATGAGAATGTGAGGAGTAAAATCAGAGAGCTAGAGAGAGCAGAAAAACTTAAAGGGAAAAAAAGCCCCATTTTCTTAAATGAGATAATGATGAAGTATATTATGGTATATGCATATAATCACAAACACAAATACAGTATGTTTTTATAGCTTACTGTTACATTAAGTAAGTATATGTGCTGCCGAAGCGAGCACTGTTACATTAAGTAAGTAGTTCAAAAAATATATAATGCCATCCTAACTTTTAGTAATCTATGTATGCATAGAAAAATATCCACAAGGACATATATCACATGATTAATAGTGATGTATGTGACTGGTGATGACATTAATTTTCTTTTTTCTCAACTACAGTTTGCAAAATTTTGACAACAATGATCATTTTGTAATAAGAAAAATACTTCTAAAAATAAAAAGATGTACAAATAAATAATTGTACAACCACATGCTTGTCATCTATACTAAGGAAATATCAGAATAT
>NW_028022206.1:0-659 GCF_054177405.1 Leptonychotes weddellii
GTATGGAAGTAGTTTATCAATTCTTTAGGAAAAGAACACTGTAAAAGAGTAACAGTTACTTCTTGAGACTTTAAAACTGGTCACCTGATAAGAAAAGAGTGAAGATGGCAGGCATCCATTCAAGATTTACCTTATAGGGATCATCCAGGAATTGTAAGACCATAAGGGTATTGTCGCTGAATTCCTAATAAATGGCCAAAATTTAGATAGGACAAACTAAAAAATAAAGCTGCTCTGGTATCCCTTTATCTTGGTTACTCATTGGTGGGTGGAGTGAAGATCCTGGATCCCTCCAGACAAGAACAAGACAGGAATTTACTGCTTGCTATGACTGTGTCCCATAGCATCCTGACATCTCAGAAGAATAAATGGGTATCTCCACCTAAACAAGACACATACCATTGCTCAAAAAATGAGTCTGGAGGATGAGACAAGCACCAAATATTTTTGTGTCTTCTAGTTATAAATTGAGGTTTTTTTTTTCTTTTTTTCTGGTCAGGATATAAAGTCAATTTTAAACTATGTATGACTTCAATGATTGTGTGAAATAAGCCAATAATAAAAGAGCTACTATATAGTGCTGTTTTTCATGATAGGGAATATTCATATGAAAATATGTCCTATATAATCCGTTTTTCTCTTTTTCTTGAAACTCTGTG
>NW_028022207.1:0-659 GCF_054177405.1 Leptonychotes weddellii
GACCTGGGTGAGCACCTGTGCCTCATCCCTACTTATTTTGTGCATCTGTTAGCAGGATGTGTCCTAAGGTATCAGAAAAAGCCTAATAGAGGGTATTTTGTGGGGCCTGGGAATACTCAGAAATTTTTCCATATAAGTTAAGGATAATTGCTTCTTTGCTCTACTCCAGTTCGACTTGTGAAAAGTTTCATAGGCATGCTCTACTTTCAGACAGTGAGGGAAACTTGATTTGGATGCTTAAGAGAATGATCATATGCTTTTAAAAATAATCAGGATGTAAAAAATTAATATTAACATTGAGATTATATTAATCATGTTAATCTTTTAAAAAGTGATTCTATATGTTTTTTTAAAAAGACTTTATTTATTTATTTGAGAGAGAGAGAGAGAGCGTGCACAAACAGGCAGAGCAACAGGCAGAGGGAGAAGGAGACTCCCCGCTGAGCAGGGAGCCCCATGCAGGACTTGATCCCAGGACTCTGGGATCATGACCTGAGCCGAAGGCAGATGCTTAACCTACTGAGCCACCCAGGCACCCCAATTCTATGTTTTCTACAAGGACATACCTACAGAAACTAAGTGGCTTGGAATGTCACCCATACAAAAACCACTGAAAATAAAATACAGTTTTAGAGATTACAGGTACTTTTCTTCAACAC
>NW_028022208.1:0-659 GCF_054177405.1 Leptonychotes weddellii
GTGAGAGACTGAGATGGAGATTGAAAGTATTGGGGCGCCTGGGTGGCTCAGTCGGTTATTCGGCTGCCTTCAGCTCAGGTCATGATCCCAGGATCCTGGGATCGAGCCCCACGTCGGGGTCCCTGCTGGGCGGGGAGTCTGTTTCTCCCTCTCCCTCTGCCTGTTGCTCTGCCTACTTGTGCTCTCTCTCTCTCTCTCTCTATCAAATAAATAAATAAAAAAATAGAATCATTAAAAAAAAGTATTAAGAAAAATGCATATTCTTCCATTGTCTATGAAGCCCACAAGGAAGCATAACAGTTGTGGGTTGGAAGGATAAAACTGGCCACAGGCATTCAGATGTCTTAAACTATGAAGCATATATAATAATAAAGGAAAGACAAGCTACCATTTGCCTGGGTCAACTGGCAGCGTTTAGATATATGCATTACTCGTGGCATAGGGCATTTACTACAATATGGCATACAGAATACTTTGCAGCTATTTATTAGTATTACAGACAAACAATTGCTAATTTAACAGAGAAGTTTATTTATGTCCAGAAAGCAACAAGATTAAAAAAAAAGAAATGGAGTGGGGCGCCTGGGTGGCTCAGATGGTTAAGCGTCTGCCTTTGGCTCAGGTCATGATCTCAGGGTCCTGGGATCGAGTCCCACATC
>NW_028022209.1:0-659 GCF_054177405.1 Leptonychotes weddellii
CCCCCCCTTGCTTTTGTTTGAATTTATGGCAATTCCATGGCAACCGGGATGACAGGTGCACCAAGATCTATCTGGGTCCTTTTTCTCTGCTCATGGTGGCCTCTGAGGTCACGAATTGCCACAAATACAAGACGCAAATAGGATCACAGAGGAGAAAGCCCATCCCCACCTCCTCCTCCTTCCTTTAGGACAAAGGTGGCTTTTCTCCAGGCTCACCTCCATTCCACCCATCACGAGCTGCCCATTATGGGATGTGGGTTGCCCCAGGCACAGGCGGAGAGACTGTAGGCAGAACTGTGTGATGTGGAGAAAGACGTAAACGATGCAAATTTCTCAGGATTTACTCCCTCCTGTTAGGTCTGAGGTGTTTCGTGGTCTCTCCCACTGTGATCTACAATTAGATTTTCTAAGAGTCTGCAATCCAGGCTCTCCTGTCCATGGATCGTAGGAAGAGATCCCTCAGGAGCAAGGGAGATGGGGTTACTTTCCTATAAATATTTACAAAGTTCAATGCAACATCCAACCTAGGAGCAGTCTTGGTGCCCCTAGAGTTTGACCATGGAGTCTATAGAATCCACACTAGGTATTTCAACAAAGAGAATTTAATGTGGGGAACTGGTTAAATGAGGTGGGAGAAACGTAAGAGCAAAAAAGGAAAA
>NW_028022210.1:0-659 GCF_054177405.1 Leptonychotes weddellii
AGAATTACCTGAGAAGATTTTCAAAATACCAGAGCCTGGGCTCCACCCCAAACCGAATCAATGAATATTAGGCATTGGTATTTTTTAAATGTTTATAGGTGATTCTCATATGAGAACAACTGTCCTGAATGATATGGAGATTAGTCACTAGTGAGATCAATAAAATTCATTGATAGGGAGAGGCTTAAGATGGGAAGAAACGAGGAGAGCAGCTCATATACTAGTGGTCCCCTATCAGATGGGGTGGACTGTGTTAAACTGGACTTGAAAATCCACTCTGGAGTAGACATGGCCCATCTGTTCTTACCTTTGTGATAATTTGCATCTCTGGAGAAGGGCCTCATCCACCCCAGTCCAACTCTGTGTAGACCAACCACCAAGACTGTGGGGTATTCATTGTCAAACTATCCAAAACCACATGAGAACAATAGATATGGAGATGCTTCCCCTTGACCAGGGACACCAAAATAATATAAACCCTCCCATCACCTCTCCAACTCTCTGTACCCATCTGATAAGCTTCTAACTCGAGGAGAAAAAAATAATTATGTTGATATATGTGGTGTTAATCTTCCAATTTAAAAGCTGTGAGGAAATATTTATTTCATCAGGTTTATTTTTTAAAAAAAATAATTCATCTTAAAATATGCTTTGTCCAA
>NW_028022211.1:0-659 GCF_054177405.1 Leptonychotes weddellii
GCCCTGGTTGGGTCTGGTCCCCCTCGAGGGCCTGTAGCTCTTCCCTCTGCCACCCAGCCATCTCCCCAGGGACGCCAAGTCCTCCGTCTACGAGGCCCACTCCTCTGAGCACCCTCAGCCTCAGCTTTCCCCAAATACAGGGAGGGAGGATCCTCGCGGACAGCTTCTACTGTTGGCCACGTCAGGTGACTCAGCCCACGCCCCTGAAGCCACGGGCGAGTGCTGGTCAGCCTCACCTCACCAGCCCTTATACAACCCCGAGTACAATATGGTCATTACCCCATTTGGGGATGGGAAAGGGAGGTGTGGCTGTGCAAAGAGACTTGCCCAAGGTTTCCCAGAAGAGGACATGAAATGAGAAAACTTGCCTACCAGGCCGTGGTCCAGAGATGCAGGCTGTCCACTAAGATGGCTATCTTTATGTGTCAGCTTGCCCGGGGTGCCCAGCTGTTCGGCCAAATGCCAAGCTAGGTGTTGCTCTGAAGGTATTTTTAGCTGGGATAACCATTTAAATCTGCCGACTTTGAGTAAAACAGATGACCCTCCATAATGTGGGTGGGCCTCATCCAACCACTTGAAGGCTTCAAGAGCAAACACTGAGGTTTCCCAAAGGAGAAGCAATTTGGCCTCAAGACTGCCCCAGAGAAAACCCGCCTCAC
>NW_028022212.1:0-659 GCF_054177405.1 Leptonychotes weddellii
CCATACTGTTTTCCAGAGTGGCTGCACCAGCTTGCATTCCCACCAACAGTGTACGAGGGTTCCCCTTTCTCCACATCCCCGCCAACATCTGTCGTTTCCTGATAAGCATTTTTTAAGAACAACTTTGAAAAAATAGAACTTAACCAGATTTTAAAGTATCTAGAAGCTCAGTCAAATAAGAAATAGTTCAAGTAACTGAGAATGCATAGCCAAAAAGAAGTCTTGGGGAGAAGAAAAAGTGTTCTCTTCAAATATCCAAACAGCTGTCATAGGGTACAAAGATCTTACTTAACTGTGGCTCCACAGGGCATCTCAATGCATGAATGTTATGAGAAGATGTAAAGAAATAAGACTGAGTTTTCCAACAGCTAAGGTTCTTTTAAAATTATGTAGAAGACAAAAACTTCTTCCTCCCATGAAGGAAGGGGATGTTCCTACTATATATACTTAAGATATGCAAATTTCTTTTGTACTATAGGAATGTCCTTCCTACTGTAAACAACTAGAAATCAGACAAAATATGAAACAACTGTTTTCAGACATTGGACAATAAGCTGTAGAAAACTGTAGCCCCTGAAAGAAGGAAAAAGATGAGGTGAGCCCTATCATTGCCCCCAATTTACTGCCTGAAGTCAGTTTCCAGGCTGCTCTAAAAGTAG
>NW_028022213.1:0-10943 GCF_054177405.1 Leptonychotes weddellii
AAAAAAAAAAGTGAAGGTATGTTTTCTCATCCATCTCTGCCTTAAGTGGCTTCTTTTGCAGTGGCTGAGTCTCCTGCCTGGTTCCAGTTTCCATCAAGTATCCTGGCCCTCAGGCTCCAGTAACAGGCCCTCTTCTCTTTGTCCCGCTAGCCCAGCAGTGTTTGTAGCTTCCTGCTATTGCCAATTCCTGGGTTTGCCTCCCCAGCTCCTACTGGACTTCTCAGCAATTCTAACACCTGTGCAACCAATTCCCTGCATTAAATATCCTTGTGTTTTGAATACCTTGTATTGTCTTCTGTTTTCCTGGTTTGACCTTGACTGCCACAATAGGCAGGGAATAAGATAAAGGGAAGTTTGGTTGTATGATTCAAATATTTCATGTCAGTTAGCTTTTTCTAGTGAAAATGGGGAGCTTAAGAAATACTGTGGTATGTTCAGATTCATTCTGCTTTACCCAAGGGTAACTAGAAAACGCTAAAATCTTTAAAAGTCCTTCTGAAATGTCTCTTTCTTTTCTCCTGCATTAGTAAATAACACTGAATTTTATTTACTCTTTTTGATGCTTTAGATTCTTGTAGTGTGTCTCAGGGTATCTAGGACCTAGATATTAAAATAGAATCTATAGATAGTTGGACTAAATATAATTCATCTTCAGTTTGCAACTTTGAGGCAGATTTTAAAAACCATCCTTTTATCAGCCTTGTGTATATGTGTGTGTTTGTGTGGACAAGTGTCTGTTATTGTGTGAAAATATATCTTAAAAAATATATCTCGTCTTTTGATATTTACAAATATGAAATCAAGTGCACTGAGTATTTTATCTTAAGTAGAGCAGCAATACCAGGTCAGCAAGGTTTTTTAAGAGCAAAATTTATTTTTGGGTGTCCAAAAACTAGGTCACTGAAAAAGATAGGCTTTAGAAAATTCATTCAGTCGTTCACTGCTTTTTAAATATTTAATGATTACCCGCTATGAGCTAGGCATTGGAGACACAGCGGTAAACATGACAGATGGTATTCATCTCAGTAAACTTAAAATCTGGTGGAGAAGGCAGACATCCATAGGCAATCGTAATAATGTTCAGAAAGTTAATGGTGATACAGAGCAAGGGAACTTCACCTGAAGAAGTTTAGGAAGGTAAAGAAGGGATCAGAAAAAGAGAGATAATGAAGGGGCGCCTGGGTGGCTCAGTCAGTTAAGCATCTGACTCATTATGGCTCAGGTCATGATCTTGGGGTCATTAGATCGAGCCCTGTGTTGGGTTCCAAGCTAGGCTGTGGAGCCTATTTAAGATTTTCTTTCTCTTTCCTTCCTCTGTCTCCCCTCCCCTGCTTTATCTCTCTCTCTCTCTCTCTCTCAAAAAAAAAAAAAAAAAGATAATGAAGACCAAAATTGACCGAGGTTATCAGGTAAGATCCAGCTATCCACTTATTCATCCAATCTTTTCAACGAACATCTGTCAGGGTCTCAGGAAGATGATCACAATGAATAAGGCTCAGTTGCCAGTAGGACTCAGAGTATCAATAAAACCACAAAAGGCTGATCTAACAAAGCAGGTGCACCAAAAGTTGGGGTTAACACCACACCAACAAACTCCTGACTAATAGGGACTTCTCTGTGCTCCCCAAACAGTTTATACTTCTATTGTAGCATGTGATATTATTTGGTCTAAGAAAAGTCATTGAAAACGTGCTATATGCATACAATGGAATATTATTCAGCCTCAAAAAAAAGAAAAAAAGAAATATGCAACAACCATAAGCCACATGTGACAACATGGATGAGCCTGGAGGACATTATGCTGAGTGGAATAAACCAGTCACAGAAGGACAAAGATGGCATGATTCCACCTATACGAGGTCTCTAAAATGATGAAAGCCATAGAGACAGAAAGTAGAATGGTGATTGCCAGGGCCTGGGGAAGGGGGAAATGGCAAGTTGCAGTTCAAAGGACATAAAATTTCAGTTAGGAAAGAAGAGTAAATTCTAAAGATCTGCTGTACAACACCGTACCTGTAGTGAATATTACTGTATTGTGTCCTTAAACATTTGTTAAGAGCATAGATCTCATGTTATATATCACCACAGTGGAAAAAAAAGCCAATTTCATTGAGACCACTTTTATTTTACTAATGAAAAAAATTTGAGGATTAAAGGTGTTAAGGGACTTGTCCAAAGTCATTGCGCTTACAAGTGGCAGAGAATTAACAGTGTTACAGTGTGGTTAAGAGTCAGTGTGTGGTCTCAAGCATGTTCCCTAAGCTTCTGGGGTTGTTATGAAGATTAAAACAGAAAATATTTAAATTACTTAACATAGTGCATGGCAGGGAAGACTTAATTAATATTAACTCTTACTAGCTATTAGGCCTGTGAATCACCATCCAGTCTCTAAAGGCTCTATCGATACATTTCCTTTGATCCCAAAGACCATGCTGGGAAAGGGACGGTGGTGTGATCATTTCCATTTTAGAGAAAAAGAAACAGATATTAGTTTGGCTACTGTGGACATTGCTGCTATAAACATTGGGGTGCACGTACCCCTTCGAATCCCTACATTTGTATCTTTGAAAAAAAAAGGAAACAGATATTAGTGATTTTCCCTAAAAAACACATCAGGGATTGAGCCATGATGGAACCAGGGATTTGATGTCCTTTACTTTATTTTTATTTTATTTTTTATTTTATTTTAATTAACATATAGTGTATTATTTGTTTCAGGGGTACAGGTCTGTGATTCAACAGTCTTACACAATTCACAGTGCTCACCATAGCACATACACTCCCCAATGTCTATCACCCAGCCACCCCATCCCTCCCACCCCCCACCACTCCAGCAACCCTCAGTTTGTTTCCTGAGATTAAGAGTCTCTAATTGTCTCCCTCTCTGGTTTCAGCTTGTTTCATTTTTCCCTCCCTTCCCCTTTGGTGTCCTTTACTTTAAATGTTTCCTCTCCCAAGCAATGAAGCTACTTCTTATTGCACTAGAAGCAGTTATAAAAATCCATCTCTCCTTTACCAGACTGGATTAGACTGGTTCCTTACAGGATTGTCTCTCTTACCAGGCAGTCTACTCTCTGGAGCCAGAGACTAGGTTTTATTTACCAGGGCTGTTCTCATAATACCTAGTACAGAGGCATGGATGTCATAGGTGTTCTACAAATACTTGTTGAATCAAACTGAGGGGCAGACGGAGACAGGAATATATTTGGGTAATGCAAAGGAAGTTGCTCCCACAAGGCTCTAAAGCAAGCACACTTCAGTTGGCTGTGGCTGACTCATGGATACCAAGAAGCTGTAGCTCCTGTCTTTGAGAATACCCCAACTTCTGGGCACACTGGGTTCCCTCTAGAAGGTGCCGGGCCCCTGGGAGCTTGTGGGAGTTGTTCCTTTAAGATTCCTCAGGTTTTGTTTGGTTTTATCTTTGGCTTTCCTCTTCTGTGGCCCTGTATGCTCCTCACATTGAGTCTGGAAATCTGGGAGGGGGTTCTATGGCCTAGATATAAAATTTTCTTTTGTGTTCATTTAGAAGCAGTCACTATATGATGCCACACGATTTCAAAGATTCTATTCTCCTATTCCTGGACCTGTGCAATCATCCCCATCTGCAGTGTGGTCCCTGCCTCTCTGTGGGAGGGGCATGTGGATGTTTCCAAGGCCCAAGCTCCAGACTTCTTTCTTTCCCTTGCTTTTAAGTGCTGCCTGTGCTTGGGCACATGGAATGCTCTCTGGTTCTGCCTTCCCATGAGTGAGATCGCTAATCAAATGCAGGACTAACCAGGAGATGACTGTCTTGGAAACAGAAGGTTTTTCTTTAGTCAGTAGTGCAAAAATCATGGACCTCAGCACTGTTATGGATACACAGCCCCTTTTCATTGTGATGTAAATAACATTCAATTATGGAAGTCACATGTTAGGCTTTGATGGAGCCATTTGTGAAAAGCCAGGGAAGGTAACATCTGTACAAATATGCCACAGGGCCCTTAGCCTGAAGCTTAGAATAATGTCTGTAGGAGATCTTAGACAATGGCAAATTTATATTTCAATCACACGCCACTAAATTATAATGGGTAGCTAGCCAAAGATGTTCTGGATTTCCTCTGAAGGAGGGGGAGAGGGAGAAGGTGTGTGGGTGTATGTATATGTGTGTATTTGTCTGTATGTGTGCACCTAGATGTTTTCACAGGAGTGAATTAGGTATTGGCATGTCTGCGAAGATAACACATTTTAACTCCCTGGGCCAGCAAAGCAATTTCCAGTAATATTACTTTCCCAGAAATACAAAACTTTTATATGAGTTGTATCTAGATTGTAATAAAATATAGAAACCATGAAATATTTCACCCTTAAAAAGAAAATCTGAAGAAAATGAGTCTAATTATTAGCAATGTGTTGCCATAAATGAAGAGACTATTTCATGTGTATGGAAATAGAGATGTTTGCTGTGTGTTAGGGAAATAAGAGAAATCTGCTTCCTTTCGGATGTTTCATTCCATTTTATAAATGATATCAGAATGGCATGATAGCAATAGCATTTGCATATTGACAACCCTTGCTAATGCTACCTTCATTTAGCTGTCATGCATAATCACATATTCGAATGACTTCTTTGAATAGACCTGTTTCTGAGAACATAATTATATTTGTGGTAATTACTGCATTCTTTGAGAGCATCTTACATAGTATATCTTTCAACTTGTTTAGTTTTAAGACGTTCTTTTTCATGCTTCCTCTAGGAAAATGATTAAACTAGGGCTTTTGTCCAAATGCAAAAAGGCTTCCAGTTGATCAAAATTACGAAATCCGACCATGTGAGCTACGGTCTGTATGAGGGCAGGCTTACTCCCCTCGCTCATTTTGCCTTCTGTTCCTCTTTATTGTTGTTCAGATGATACTGATGACTCGTGAACCAGTCACTGTGAGGAAATTCATAGATTTTATGGGAAAATGAATCCCCCAAAATTTGAGAACAGGGGAGCAGTGTAGTGACGCCTTCCTGAAATCTCTCTGGAATCTTTCCATCAGTTGTTACCTCTTGATGCAGCTTGACCTTGGATAGCTCATAATCACAGGATGTAGTGCTGATCAAGGAAGAATGAAGAATGACATCAGGAAGCCAGAAGTTCTTTTTTTTTTTTTTTTTATTCTTATGTTAATCCCCATACATTACATCATTAGTTTTAGATAAAGTGTTCCATGATTCATTGTTTGTGCATAACACCCAGTGCTCCATGCCGAATGTGCCCTCCTCAATACCCACCACCAGGCTAACCCATCCTCCCACCCCCCTCCCCTCTAGAACCCTGTTTGTTTTTCAGAGTCCATCGTCTCTCATGGTTCGTCTACCCCTCCGATTTCCCCCGAGGAAGCCAGAAGTTCTTTCTTCCCCTCAGTTCGGCAGATGGGAACCCCGAATAAAGAAGAATGAAGAATTAATAAAAGACAAGACTATAGTAACAGCACCTGAATGTTTCAGACTATTTTGTATGGGGCTCCTTTTTAAAAACACCTTTGCTTTTTCAACCCCTCACTGTCTTCCATGTTTGGTATCTTTCTGGCTCCTTGGATAGAATTCTGGCTTAGTTCAAATGGAACATCGGGCTGTGAATTGTAGACACCCCAGCCCTCCCCGCGCTCCTACCTCCTGGGACCTTATTGTTTTGATTCATTCCGGCTTGATTTATTTTTGCCACCTGGCTCCCATCTCTGGCATCACTTGTCACTTATCTTTATCTGCTCATGCCTAAGCACATTTTGCTAGCCTGATGTAGTGGAAAGACCATGAGCTTTGGGATTTGAAATCCCAGTGACTAGTTACTAGCTGTGGAAGCTCTTTGGGCCTCAGTTTTATTAAATATAAAAAGAGAATATTAATACTTTCCTGTTAGGATAGAAGTGAAGAATTCATAAGTTAACAGTATACGGTGTTTATCACAGTGGCTGGTCCCTAGCACATGCTCAAAGCTTATATACTTCCTTTCTCCTGATGTCCACTCCCAGAGACATGTCTGCTTCTGCCCGCACTGGCCACACTCCCTGCCTTTCCAGGCACTGGAGACCTGTTTCTGGCCAGTTTGACTCTCTCCCTTTCCCAGCCTTCTCCCTGATGACTGTGGGCTTGTGGGTCATGACATTATGACAAGGATGACCAGTGATGCAGCCTCCTATCCACATCCTTCAAATTGTCCTGTCCTTCCACACTTCTTCCCAATACCTGTCTACCTGGTATTGGTTAACTTCCTGTTAACAATTATCAGTTACACATCTATCCTGTCCGCTGTTAACACTGTTAGCAGAAACACTAAAGGAGGAAAGGAAAGAATCAATAAAGACATAAGCTGTGGTTTCTTGGGACTCACTAAAACAAGTTAAGTCTTCAAAAATGGTATCATCTGAAATTTAACAACAACAACACCATTTAGCTTTGTACCTTATACCCTTTCTTTCTCTATTTATAGAATCCCTATTAATGATGCTTTTCTCTCTTGTTTCACCAAACCAGGAAATCAGTTGTAGTCAATCTCATCTAATTCTTTGAAATATCCATTGCCAAAACTTCCTGAGTTTTCTCCTATGGCCTTACTTTCACCAATTTTGTCATAATCTGTAATTTAAACTCTGATTCTATTTTAAATAGGTAATTTGGACTTTTTCTTATTTAATAGCTGAGTGATTATTGTCAAAGAATGGCCATGGTCAATTTTTCTGCCAGCGCCATTCATGTTCTTATGACTCTATCTTTTTTTTTTTAAAGATTTTATTTATTTATTCATGAGATACAGAGAGAGAGAGAGACAGAGGCAGAGGGAGAAGCAGGCTCCCCGCAGAGCAGGGAGCCCGATGCGGGACTCGATCCCAGGACCCTGGGATCATGACCTGAGCCGAAGGCAGACACTTAACCGACTGAGCCACCCAGGCGTCCCATGACTCTATCTTTTATTGGGGATTTTACCTTCTGTAGCTCTCAGCTTTGAAGATTCTAGGAAGTATAGAAGCTCAGGTGTTGGAAACAAGCTTAACATTCTTAAATAATTGACATGACATTCTCCCTAAGTGGTCACCTGGCTCAGCTTGAGAAATCCTAGTCATGGTATAATAATTGAATCTCAAGGCTTCAACCCAATCCATATTTAGACAGCTTTGATTATTAGAAAGCCAAACCAGACTGTATTACCTATTTCCTTCTTCTTTAATCTTTAATTTGTCTCTTGGATTCATGTGGAACAAAGTTGGTTTCTTCACTTCTAGACCCCTTACGCATTTGAAGGCAGCCGTATTGTCCTCCATACACTCTTCCCACACTCCAAAATTTCCTTATCAGGATAAATATTTCCATTCATTCCAATCACTTGTAAAACAGATGTTTGCTTTTTTTAAACACATAATCACATTTGCCATAAAGTTAGGAACTTGTCTTTCTTCACAGTAATGCCACAGAAATGAGTCATCAAAATCATCTCCAATAGATGTCATAGGTTAAAAACAAACTACAACAGAAGAGATATGTTGTAATAAATGTTATGCAACAAAATGTTCATATGAAGTGATAGCTTTGCACATCCATTTGTGTTGTCTTAAACATGGAATGGTGACATATGGGAAGAGCTGACTCTCTCTCTCTCTATATATATATGGACATGGGGGTGAGTGGTATGATTTTGGACATTACCTTTTAGAGTTCATGACCTTTGGCCTGGTCAACCTGAGACAGCCACCTGCCTGACAGAGGAAGATAATTTATTATAAAAAATGATGAAGAGAAAAACAGAATAATATATAATTCCTGGCATGAAAAGCAGGGATATGGCAAAATAAAAGCATTAATAACCAGACTATGACTCTGAGAGATGATTTCCCAAATGCCTTTGCTTTTTTCCTCTTAACATACCAGGTACTAAACCCAGAAGATCCCACAGCAGAAAAAGTCTCTTCCATCCCATGACCCCAAAGCCGTGTTCTCGACACGGATAGAGTGTAGAAGAACGAAAAGCAAAGTCCATCTCTTTCCCAGGCCTGGAGGAGGATAATGGGAAGGGGACAGAGAGGAAGAGAAGGAAGGAGCACGTTGGTCAGATGTGTGCCTCCGTACTTCCCCTTCTCGGGCCTGCAGGGTAGATGCAGGACTCCAGTTGTGAGGAAGAGAAAGGGAGGAGGCTGTGGGTCCTGACTCCCTTCTGAGCCTCACAAAGACCCAATCTTTCAACTCTTCCTGCACTACACATACCCTTTATTCCTCTAGTCATGCGGTGCTGGTGGGGAGCCGGAGCCCGAGGGTTTGCTTTCCTGGGCTTCCCAAGGTGATTGGTGTCTGACCTTGGAGTTGGCCTGGAGTCTGCGGAAGCATGGGGAAGTCTTAACAGCAGAGACTGGCTGGGAACCTCCGGGTTTGGAGCCAGCAGGTGCCAAAGTGAGACCGGATTGGCCAGAGAGTAAACTGGCTATAACTAAACTGGGAAGACAAGACCAGTTATAGACTCTAGCCATGGATGGCAAGACAGACAGCAGCCAGATGGACAAGACAAGAGCACCATGTTCTCAAGGTCTCCGTGATTCTCCGTTTCACACTTCTCTCCTTGCCTCCTCTCCCTCCCTTCCCATACATCCAACTGCCTTCCTTTGGAGCTGAGCAGGGTAAGGCAGAGGAGATCTGAGAGACTGAGCTTCCCTCCCACTCCTAGGGAGACTATTGTCTTAAGAGACTATTAAAATAATCAAATTAGACCAGACTTAAAATGGGTTAGAGATGTATTTAAAAATTTCCCCCTAGCCAGATGATGGGGGCTCATGTGGAAAACCATAAACAGCAACAACAAAACATTTGCTCTGCATATCCAAGTTGTGTGCATTAAAATTTTCCACCACCGTTTTGTAACAACTATTCCAAAACACCTCTAATCGGGAGAGAAATTGCCATCAGTGATTTATCACCTTAACTTCACTGATGCCTGAAGTTAATCTCAACTTTCTATTCATGTAGGGGTTTATTTGCACACAGTGTGTTACATTAATTTTTCAGCACAGTTTTTATGTATTTTTATTAAAGTATACTTTTCTTTTGACATTTTAAAAGCCCTGTTGGATTGCAGTAACCGATGCATGCATTCCTCGGTTTGATTCATGCTCGCTTCTCAGCTTACTGTTTGTGTTTATCTTCAGTGAGAGCAGAGCAGAAAGTCCTGTTTATCCTTTGCTGTTCATTCAATATTAATCTAGGTTTTTACATATTCCCAGGGTGCATTATTCTTTAGGTTTCTGTGCCACAGAGCTAGGGGACCTGATAAATTCAGGAATTTCAGTGAAAACAATTTTTAGTATTTTACTACTGATAGCAGAGTTAAGGTAAACTTCCTTTAGGTTTCTGATTTCACATGCTCATTATGTTCAGAGAGACTTGGATTTGTTGAGATTCAATTTCTTTTTCTGAGGTTTTATTTTCCTATTAGAGTTACAAGAAGTTATATTATCCATGGCTGTGTTGTTTATGTATTTTGGGGGAAAGCATAGGGATTATCTCATGGGGTCAAAAAATTCCTGAAATTCTTTTAACTAGAAAAACATTCCCCAATATTTATTGAGCATCTACTCCATACTACATCATTGCTTGGTGCTTTCATTTAACTTTCTTAAGCAGCACTCTGTCCCATAGAAGTCTCAGGTAAGGGAGCCTGGGTTGAATGAATGGGTTAATGTATTGTTTCATTTTACCAAGGGGCTCCTGGAGACTTTGCCTATACTTAGAGGAATGTCTCTAAGGCCAGGAATTCTGGGACTGAAGAAAGTTTGGGAAGAAACATTTGAGAGAGAAGGCTTTTCAGTGCCTCTTAAACCATAGGGACAGAGGTGCCAGGGTGGCTCAGTTGGTTAAGCATCTGCCTTCAGCTCAGGTCATGATCCCAGGGCCCTGGGATTGAGTCCCGAGTCAGGGATCCTGCTTAATGGGGAGTTTGCTTTTTCCTTTCTCTCTGCCCCTCTCCCTGCTCCCCTCCCTCTGGCTTGTGCTCTCTGCTTTCTCTTGTGCTCTCTCTCTCTCAAATAAATAAGTAAAATCTTAAAAAAACCACAAAAATAAAACAAAAAACATAGGGAAAGACTGCTTCACCCTGGAGCAGAGCCAAAGCAGTAGTGAAGGAACAATTCACCCATAAAGAATGGACACACTGAGACCAGGTGAGTCCTAGTTCCATCATGTTCTAGGGCCTGTGTGCTCTTGGGTAAATGACATAACCTCTCAAAGCCTTAGTTTCACTCGCCTGTAAATTGGAGAGAACAATGAGAATTGACCTGCCTATCTCATAGAGTTGTGAAGATAAATGAAGTTATGTGTGAGAGAGCCTTTTGTACACTATAAAGCATGATAAGTGTTTGCTGTTGTACGTTTTTTCTTGGCACAGGTAAACAAGGGCAGGGAGGGGAGGAGGGTTGGGAGTGACTGGAGAGGAGGAGTAGTTTTGGTCGGGATCCTAGTTTGGGGAGAAGGGAACTTATTCTTTCTAGACCCTGCTTCTACCAGCTGAGTATCTCGTGGTACTTTCCATAACCTCCCTTCACCAGGTCACTCTGCATCTGGGACAGACTCTCCTTCCTTCTCTCTGACTGACTGTTCTGGTATATAGCAAAGCAAACATATGGTTCATATGGAGTAAATTAGATAGGAAGTGAGCAAATTCTCAGGACACTGGAGGTGATCTTCCTGCTGGTGATCTTCTAAAGGAAGTACTGGCTGTTGCCAGAAGGAAGTACCATTAGAAAACCCATGAGAAAGTTATCTGTTACATTCCCACTCACTTGAGTAACCACTGGAAGCATGGATATGACAATTAACTTGCACAGCTTCTGGTTGCTTGAATATGCCTTTCTTTCTTTTTTTTTTTTTTTACTTTTTTCTTAAAGATTTTATTTTTAACCAATCTCTACACCCAATGTGGGCTCGAGCTTACAACTCCTGA
>NW_028022214.1:0-659 GCF_054177405.1 Leptonychotes weddellii
AAAAAAAAAAAATTCCAACCTGAAACCACAGTTTCTTAGGTTCACCCTCCATTACCATTCCTTTGATACCATAAGGTTTATGACCTCAACTCCCCTAACTACTTGCTGCTTCTTGTGAAACAGATTTCAGATGGCAAAGCTAAGCTTCAGACAGGTTGAACTTGGTGTCTAGAGATACTGAAAATTGGATTTACACTTTTATTCAGATCAATTATGGTGCATTATAGAAAGTTGTCTCATTAACATAGAATACAGTAAGCAGTCACTTAATTCTCTTCGCCTGGCACCAATACCTAGAACCTAGGCCACTGACTGTCCCACTAGGGACGGTGGATTCCTCATGCTTAGTCATATATCTGATCCCAGAAGCTGAAAATCAGCCTCCCCACAGGTCTAGTAAAAATTTGTTCATGGGTGCAGCCTATAGGTAGGACATGTCTGGTGAACTGCAAAAGGAAGCAATGACTCTGATCCAAGTCTGAGCCTACCACAAATTCCATTCACGGGACACAGGGCTAAAGACCCTGTACTATATGAAGTGGGTCCTGCTGCCTTACTTCCTGAGAGAAGTAGTGTATCTTTTCAGAAAAGGCAGAATCTTAGAGTTAGGCCCATTTCAATTTAAATCTCAACCTTTCCACTTACCTATGTGACTTTGA
>NW_028022215.1:0-659 GCF_054177405.1 Leptonychotes weddellii
TTAGCCCTGTTGAGCACCTGGGGCAGATAGTGAGAGGGGGCTGGGACTCTGAGAGGCGAGAAGAAAAGAGTGACAGTGGTAATGGGTGGGGTGGGGCTGGGGGTAGTTCTCAAGAGCAGAGAGGAAGGAAACTTTGCAGCCATAACATGTGACCCAGACTTCAGAAATGAATACTGGATCTTTGTTAAATGATTTTTTGGGGGTCTATTGAGTTGATTCTATGGCTTTTCTTTATTAAGTTCTTAATAAAGTGAATTACATTAATTGATGTTTGAATATTAAATCCATCTTGCATATATGGGATAAACCCCATTTGGTCATGATTTGTGTATTGTTGGATTTGAACTGATAAAATTTTATTTAGAATTGTTACAGCTATATTTATGATAGATTTTGGTCTGTAGGGGCACCTGGGTGGCTCAGTCAGTTAAGCGTCTGCCTTGGACTCCCATCATGATCCCAGGGTCCTGGGATTGAGTCCTACATCTGGTTCCCTGCTCCATGGGGAGCCTGCTTCTCCCTCTGCCTGCCATTTCCCCTCTTTGTGCTCTCTCTCTCTGTCAAATAAATAAACAAAACCTTAAATAAAAAAAAGATTTTGGTCTGTAGTTTTCTTATAAAGTCTTTGTCTGATTTTGGAGTCAGGGTGATACTGACTT
>NW_028022216.1:0-659 GCF_054177405.1 Leptonychotes weddellii
GTAATTCCCTCCTTAATCCCCAAAGTATTCCAAGGGGAGTAAATGCCTAGGAAACATGGGGCTGCCTCCAACTTGTCATATAAAGAGATAGCTCTGAGCCTGCTTAACCGATAATTTGGTGTTGTCTCACAGAGTCAAAGAATGAATCTCACGAACAAAGGAGAGTGAGTGAAGTGATAGAGTTTTATTAAGCAAGGATACAGTAAAAAGCTCTCAGGAGTGGGGCTCCTGGATGGCTCATTCATTAAGTGTCTGCCTTTGGCTCAGGTCATGATCCCAGGGTCCTGGGATTGAGCCCCGCCTTGGGTTCCCTGCTTGGCGGGAAGCCTGCTTCTCCCTCTTCCACTCCCCCTGCTTGTGTTCCCTGTCTTGCTGTGTCTCTCTCTGTCAAATAAATAAATAAAATCTTAAAAAAAAAAAGCTCTCAGGAGTGAGAGGAGTCTTGACAGGGTTGCCAACGTGGGCCTCCACTGACAGTCTTTCATTCAGAACTGACCAGGGAGCTTGTGGCCTCATCAGTCTTGTGATGTCTTGGCTAGAGTAAGGACTGGTGATTACATCTTTAATGGCTTACTTCTTTTTTAGGGTCTGATTATTCTTTGTTGGTCACAGATGGCTGTCATAAAAAAGACACCCTCCCCCCCACCCCACATGCCTAG
>NW_028022217.1:0-659 GCF_054177405.1 Leptonychotes weddellii
GCAAATGAAGTAGCCAAATAACAGTTTATAATTAAGCTAAAATAATGTCACTGCTGAGCAATATAATTGCCTAAAACACTGGGGGTGGGGAGGGAGAGATCAACCTCACTTTTCATTGAAAGCAGATAAAATGGATCCTAATTTTAAATCTCATAAAATTTAGCGGTCAAATTGGTAGTCTTTTCCAAGAATTATATGGACAATATCTTTGTAATAGACTACCCTGTAGTCTTATGTGAAGATTAATTTAAGGTAGATTTCTTCAAGCTATCTGCACTCCCACGTCCCTTGCAGTGTTATTCACGACAGCTAGGATAGGACCTAAGTGTCCAACAAATGAATGGATGAAGGAAGATTTGGCATATACGTACAAGAGAATATTATTCAGCCATTAGAAGGAAAGCCTGCCATTCGCAACAACATGGATGAACCTGGAGGACATAATGTTAAGTGAAATAAGCCAGAGAAAGACAAATTCAGTACTATCTCACTTATATGTGGAAACTAAAAAAAAAAAATTGTTTTTAATTTAAAAAGTCAAACTCAGAGAAAAAGAGCAGAATGGTGGTTAGCAGGGTCTGGGAAGTAGGGAAAATAGGGAGATGTTGGTCAAAGGCACAAGCCTTCAATTGTAAGTTCTGAGAAGCTAATGTACAGCA
>NW_028022218.1:0-659 GCF_054177405.1 Leptonychotes weddellii
CAGTCTAGTTTTTATTACATCAGAGAAATCACAGTTTGCATTCCCAATTATTGCTGTGAGGTGGATTATAAAGGATCACAGTACAATACAATTTTTTAAGCATTTGTGTTGTCATAATTATAATTTAATGCTTATTAGGTGTGTGAACTGTTCAGCCTGCTATGGACAACACATATTCATAGGGTTTATTTTCCCATTATGAAGATCATGCAAAGTCTTGGTTGTTTTTCTGTATTTGGTTCACTTTTTATGTTTTTCTCATGTGGGATCAGCTCTCTGAAGCTTGATGAAAAATCTCTGCCTTGAACTCAGAAATGGTTCCACTAGGTTTGTGTGGATCACCTGATGGCTAAATTGCAAATCACATGAATTATATGTGTAGGTTGGTTAGAACTGGCAGAAAATTAACCAGAAAATGATGTTTGCACAGGGCACTGCTGTATTATTTGTAATAGTAAAATACAACACCCCAAATATCCATCATTATGGGACTGGTTGAATAAAGGATGACACACCCACACGGTGATATGTGTGCAGCTGTAATGGAATACAGAATATCTTTATATATGGCTATGTGTAATCCCAGGATGTATTATTATTTTTTCTTTTTTAAAAAATTTTTTTATTGTTATGTTAATCACCATACATCATTAGTTTTT
>NW_028022219.1:0-659 GCF_054177405.1 Leptonychotes weddellii
GGATCAAGGTGGTTGTGGCTGAAGGTTGGGGTGGCTGTGGCAACTTCTTATAATAGGACGACAATGAAGTTTGCCATGTCAATAGACTCTTCTCATGAATGATTTCTCTGTAGCACGTGATGCTATTTGATAACATTTTACCCACAACAGGACTTCCTCTCAAAATCTGCCACTACCTTGGCAACGAAGTTTATGCAATATTTTAAGTCCTTTTTTGCATTTCAACAATCATCACAACATTTGCACCAGGAGTAGATGCCATCTAAAGAAACCACTTTCTTTGCTCATTTATAAGAAGCAAGTCCTCTTTCATTAAAGTTGTATCACAAGATTGCAGCCCTTCAGCTGCATCTTCAGGCTCCACTTCTAATTCTAGTTCTCTGGCTATTTCCCCCACATCTGCAGTTACTTTCTCCACAAGAGTCTCGAACCCTTCAAAGTCATTCATGAGGGCTGGAAGGAACTCTTTCAAACTCCTGTTAATGTGGATATTTTGACCTTTTCCCGTTAATCACAAATGTTCTTAGAGGCATCTAGAATGGTGAATCATTCCCAGAAGGTTTTCAACTTACTTTGCCCAGATCCATCAGAGGAATCACTATCTATGGCAGCTACAGCCTTATGAAATGTACTTCTTAAATAATAAAACTTGAAAGTCA
>NW_028022220.1:0-659 GCF_054177405.1 Leptonychotes weddellii
TGCACAAACAATGAATCATGGAACACTTCATCTAAAACTAATGATGTAATGTATGGGGATTAACATAAGAATAAAAAATTAATAAATAAATAAATAAATAAATAAGTAGTGTTTTCTAGGCATTACACCAGGGGCTGCCAACCCAATGGCTACAATATCCTTGCTCTAGAGATGCTTTGGATCTGGCTTGATTCTCACCTGTCCTCAATTTCATCTGCTTGTCTCTGAATTCCTTGCTAAATATAGCAACCTACTAACTCATGCCTCACTTTACATTTTGGGCGTTGGCACTACTGAATGGCTTTAAGTTTTCCATCTCCTCTGGCTTTGATGCATTCTAGAACCTCTAGGGAGAACTTTCCATTTTAGCCCTGGGACACTGGAAACACAAATGCGGCTCTGATCTTTGCCTGGTGTAGAGGAGGGGGAAAATCATTTTCCTCTAACCTTCTTCCATTCGCCAGCGGGTGCCCTGTAAATTAGACTGGCAAAAGGCAGATCAACAAGAGAAAAACAACAGAAGCTTACTAACATGGGCACTGTGCGTGCACAAGGGAGCACCCAGCAGTGAGTAACTAGAGGGGGTGGTTAGAACTTGGGCTTTACATATCTTCTTCAGCTAAAGAAAGGAAAAGGAGTTTGGGGTTTCTGAGAGAGGG
>NW_028022221.1:0-659 GCF_054177405.1 Leptonychotes weddellii
TCCGGCTGAGGCTCTGAGGAGCTTGCAGGCTGCCCTGCCTTCCCTTACAGACCTGCCTCTTGTGGAAGGGCCTTTGGCTGGGGTGGCCTCTTATACAACTGCAGCTCCCCCAGAAAACACGGCACACCCCCGAAGACCAACTTCCACACGAGGCTGAGGCTAGGCCTTCATGACATCCAGGCAGAGCCCTCAGCCTCCCTGCCCCCGTTATCTATCCCTCTAGCTGACATTCCCTACCTTGCTGCTGGGGTGACCTCCCAAATGAAGACCCAATCCCATTGCTGCCTTCCTCAAAATCCATCTATAGTACCATGACTTCAGGATAATATTAAAATGCCTGGCATGAAGTACAAGGTGTTTATGTTCTTGCCTAGCTTTCTAGCATCTTTTCTGGACCACTATCCCACCATAAGCCACCACCTTTCCCTTCAGCCTTACAAAGCTCCTGCATCCCCATGCTCTAAAGCTCTAGAACCTTCTAGGCAAGTGTTAGTTCTTCCTGAAATTCCTTCTCCCCAGCCAACTCTTCCACTTTGCCTGACTCTTCTTTTTTTTTAAAGATTTTATTTATTTTTTTGACAGAGAGAGACACAGCGAGAGAGGGAACACAAGCAGGGGGAGTGGGAGAGGGAGAAGCAGGCTTCCCGCGGAGCAGGGAG
>NW_028022222.1:0-659 GCF_054177405.1 Leptonychotes weddellii
ATGGTGATGATAGTTAACAATTCTGTACTGCACAAATATTGCTGAGAGATCTTAAAAGTTCTCAACGTAAGAAAATAGATTTTGTAATTATGTATGGTAATGGATGTTAACTAGACTTATTGGTTATTTTGAAATATATATATCAAATTATGTTGTACACCTAAAACTAATATAGTGTTTTATTTCCATTATACTTCAATTAAAAATTAATATATATACTTGTCATGTTTTGGTATTGTATTGGTCTTTGCATAACTAGATATGTATTTTAAAGAAATGTCATATTTATAGTGTATGGGCCATTTTAAGAACACTTTTGAGATATTCAAGATTATTTCCACAGTTTCTATAACACATCACAATTGTATTATTACATTTTATGTTTATAATCTTAATTTTTTTTAAGATTTTATTTATTTATTTGACAGAGACAGAGAGCATGAACAGGGGAAGGACCAAGGAGAGAGGGAGAAGCAGACTCCCTGCTGAGCAGAAAGCCTGATGCGGGATGTGATCCCAGAACCCTGGGATCATGACCTGAGCAGAAGGCAGATGCTTAACTGACTGAGCCACCCCAGGAGCCCAAAGTATAATCTTAATTTTTAAGCAAGTTTCAACACTTTGTGTTCCTTCAAATTATGTGGCTTTCAGGTTATTTA
>NW_028022223.1:0-659 GCF_054177405.1 Leptonychotes weddellii
AAAAAAAGGAAAGAAAGAAAGAAAGAAACAAAGAAAGAAAGAGAAAGAAAGAAAGAAAGAAAGAAAGAAAGAAAGAAAGAAAGAAAGAAAGAGAAAGAAGAAAGAAAGAAAGAAAGAAAAAGAAAAAGAAAGATTAATATCAGGGGCTCAGTTGGTTAGGTGTCTGCCTTCAGTTGGTTAGGCGTCTGCCTTCAGCTCAGGTTGCGGTCTCAGGGTCCTGGGATCGAGCCCCGCATTGGGCTCCCTGCTCAGGGGGAAATCTGCTTCTCCCTCTGCCTCTGCCCCTCCCCCCAGCTCACATTCGCTCTCTCTCGCCCTCTTTCAAATAAATAAATAAAATCTTAAAAGAGAAATTAGTGTCAAAGATTACATTAAGATAAAGAGAAAAGAGGTGAACGCTGCACCAGTCCAGTGGGATCCAAGTAGTTGGTGGAGGAAAATCTTCAGTTACACAGCATCCTTCATTGAGTTTCTTGAAGCTGGGATGTCCATGCTCTCAGTGATATTGCCTAATCTTGCTTCACATTCATATAAGAGAATGTATGACCTGAGCTTTTCACCACACTTTGCTAGTGGCCCAGGCAAGTGGCTCATCATGGGGTAAACCTACTCTGTGCACTATTACAGCTGTGAATCCTTCAATGCTCTTACCAGTTGAA
>NW_028022224.1:0-10943 GCF_054177405.1 Leptonychotes weddellii
AATTGGATTATTTGTTTTTGGGGTATTGAGCTTTATCAGTTCTTTATATATTTTGGATCCTAAGCCTTTATTGGATATGTCCTTTGCAAATATCTTCTCACATTCAGTAGGTTGCCTTTTACTTTTGCTGATTGTTTTCCTCACTGTGCAGAAGCTTTTAATCTTGATGTAGTCCCGGTCTGCCTCCAATTCTTGTTTTCAAGTTATCTTTCTCTTCCCTACAGACCACACTCATCAAGACAAACCATGCCATTGCCTTTTACCCAATGCCTTCTCGATTTAGCCAATCAGGACACACAAACACACACACATACACACACAATAATTGACTAGGCATTCGGTCTATAACACGCCCACATGAGAAACATCTGGGGTGATTTCTATGTGTATTCAAAACCTACTGAATCACCTTGTCCATCTGCAAGGGCAGAATGCAAATATTATCTCTTCATGAAGCATTCATTGATCCACACATTTCCCAGTCAGAATTAATTATTCACTCATGTGTGCTCCCACGAGGATGTTCTTGCTCTCTTGTCCAAACTCAGTAGTAAGTCATTTGTGTATCTGTTTTCCTGTTTACTAAAGTATTGAACAGTAGCTCCTAGATAAATATTATTGGGTCAAATGTACTATTTATCTGTAATTGTACCAGGTACAAAAGCACATTTTGTGATATGTTTGTAATTGTCTTGAAAAAAACTAACAAAATATAGCAGCTTTCTTTAATAATCTGTTTCTAGAGAAGCTGCCTTTATAGCCCCAATCCTACTGATTCCTGATTCTAATCAAATAGTAAAAAGAGACATATTCAGCGTTTGGGAATTTTTTTTCAAATATTTAGTACCTCAAAATGAGATAAAAATATAACTTGCATTCATTTAGTAGCGGCTGAATTTCTCAGCCTGCGGGCTGATTTCCGAATGCACCTTCTGTTTTGTCTAATTCATATTGTATAAGCACACAGTGATGAATATGCATTGTTTTTTAATGAGCACAGGATGGTCCCACAGAGTAACACTCATTCTTGCACTCCAAGTGCTGGCATGCTTTTAAGACAGAGCACTTAATACATTCCAAACTTTGGTTTTACTCTCTTCCAAAAATAGCTTTAAAAATACCTTCACTGAAAGCATCTCCTATTGTCTATACGGGAGCATAAAAGCTGAGCAACTATGGTACTGCCACATTGTTAGTGGGATGTTGGGCTTCTTTGGAGAACATTCATGGTGGGAGGATGCTTGCACCTGGGCTCTTTGCCTTGGCTACTGGGTAAAAGATCTTTGCAGTAAATCGATCTATGACCAGAAGATATATATGCGTGCCTCAAGAAGCAACATCCATCGATGGTCTGCCGCAGTGGAAAAACAGGACAGAAAAATTAAACGCACACCTGAAGACCAGAGAAATAGCTACCAAAGGGGACAGCTTAGATAGCATGGTTCTTTGCTCTGAGAAGTAAGGACTTGCTTTGTCTTGCAGGCAGAGTCCCCTTGGGAGGAGGATTTTGTAGGGGAGAGTTCTGTCATCAGACATCTTAAACCCTGCAGGGGAACTGGTAATTTAGTGGGGAATTCTGCAGTTTTTTGCCTCTGGTGTTGGTTTTTAGGTGGCTTTTCCATGGGTTTCAGGTCCTTCTACCCTAGTGAAGGGATGGAAACTTGTCTTGGGAACATTTCAAGTTAGAATTTAAATGTGGGGCTATTTCTCCAGCAGTTTGGGCTCACTACAGCTCCTACCTCCAAGTCTTTGCTTCTTCAAGTGAGTTTCCCAACAATTTCCCATCAGTTCAGTCTCCAGGGAGCCCTGAATGGGGAGCAACGCTTCACACCCCATCAGTTACATGCAGCATGAGTAAAGACTGATTTTTTCGGTTCGCGAAGTGTGTTCCAAGGAATCTCTTTCAAAATAAGAGGCTTCTCAGGGTTAAAAATACATTTTGCATAGTTTAGAGAAGAATAAACAACAAATCTCCCTAAATTTAACTGCTGAGGACTTTAAAATTTGGACACATTTTTCTCGACTTTATCATTCTGTCGTTCAAATATGACAGTATTTTGGTCTTCAAGGTTTTCTTTTTTGCTACTTGGGAAGTATGCAAAGTGCTGCCATAAGTTTTTCTTTAAATATCTTTAAAAATATTAAGTGTAGTTATAACATAAGGACCTTAGACTGTGGGTCTTACACAAACTAAAACATAAACTCAATATTCTTTTCGTGGTTGACAGATATTTCAATTCATTAGCCCAAGGAGAGTTGATTTCTTCTTTTGTATCAGGCTTTTCTTTTTTTTTTTTTTTGAGGTGTCAGTGAGAACTTTAAGAACACTGCACACAAATGTGGATGATAACCTTTTTCTAAATTTAGTCTGAGCATCCAAGTGCCAGTTGTGGCTGTTTCTGCTGTTTGCACGTATCAGTCTCCAGACCTGTTCTTTTGCTTCGTCAATACTCTAATGATGGATTTTTATTTTTATTTATTTTTTATTGTTATGTTAATCACCATACATTACATCATTAGTTTTTGATGCAGTGTTCCATGATTCATTGTTTGCGTATAACACCCAATGCTCCATTCTGTACGTGTGCTCTTTAATACCCTAATGATGGATTTTTAAAACTTGAATCTTTGGTGTTGATGACACAACTAAAGTAGCTAAGACAAATAAAAGTTCTCTATAGTTACAGTGTATAATGTGATGTTTTGATACAGATATACATTGTGTCATGATTACCACAACGAAGCTAATTAATATGCCCATCAACTCCCATCCTTATGATGTTTTTGAAGTGTGATGAGAATACCCCCAATCGACTCTCCTAGTCAAGTGCACAGTGCAGCTTATTGGCTAGAGTTTCCATGCTGTGTATTAGGTCTGATTAGATAGACAGCTACATCAACATCAGACAACACAGGATGCAGAACACAGGGATTTTAACAGGGATGAGGAGGAATATAACACATAATAAAAAGGCTAATTAATCAAGAAGACATAAAAAGCCATCATTTCTTTGAACACTCTTCAACCCCACCCTCTTTCTCCTCTCCTTCTGCTATTCCTAGTCCCTGTTTGTTTGTTTTTTCATTCTCTTTTCTCTCTGTTCTTTACAATGGATAATTTCTATTCTTCTATCTCAGGCTCCTTGGCATGTACCTCTTGAGTCTGCTGTTGCTTCTGTTCCGTGGAGTTTTATTATAAATTTGCCTTTTAGGAGGTCCATGTGTGTCTCTTTTGTATCTTCTTGTTCTTGGTGGAAGCTTTCTATTTCTTCACTGAAACTTTCTGATGTTTTGTTCTGATGTGCTTGTGATTGTTCAGTGAAGAAATTTTAAGATGGCGGACTTGTAATCCTTGTCCAGTAATTCTAACACCTGTTTTTCCAGGGTCAGCATCTGTTGCTTGGTTTTAGATTCTATGACTTGTGTTTAATACTGGGACATGATAGTCATTGTGTTATGTGACTTTGAATCTTGTCCATTTGTTCTGTTTTAGCTGGTCTATTCAGACTGCCTTGTTACCTTGAGGTGGGTGTTGATTTCTGGTCTCTATTCAGCCACCAGGGACACCCAAGGTGAAGGCGGTGCTCACCATCGTGGGGCATGGATAGATTTCAAGAAAAGGAAAGCTTCCTGACAACTTTTATTTTTAATGATATAATTTACAGTTAAAAACCCTCTCATCAAAAAAAAAAAAACCCCGCAGTAACGTGATTTTATTAGTTAATTCCTAATCTATTAAGAAATAATACCAATTAAAACAAAACTGAAGGGGAAACAATTACAAACTCTTTATAAAACTAGAATTTCACTGCTAAAAAACCCAGGTAAAGGTATTAGATGAAAACACTACAATAGACCAATATCCTCATGAAAGTGAATTTGCCCATCATTAACAAAATATCAGCAAATTGGGTCCTTCAATATAGGAAAATAATAATGCATCATGTTTATGCCAGTAATATAAGCTTTGACATTCAAGCAATGACATTTACCACTCAATAGACCAAGGACTAAAGTATATGATCATCTTAACAGATGAATAAAAATAATCTGAAAAATTCAAGGACTATTTACAATTAAAGAAACAAAACAAAACAAAAAAAACACAAACATCTCAGCAGTTAAGAAAGATTCACTGGTAAGATTCTATCAACTTATTTAAGAAAAATGTTATACTTATTCTCTGCAAATTCTTACAAAAAATAGAAACACAAGGCATAGTTCCAAACTTATTCTATGAAGCCAGTATTACTCTAATACAGAAACCAGAAAAAGATGTTACAAGAAAGGAAAATGACAGATACTCTCACATGAACATAGATATAAAAAAGTCTCAACAAAATATTAACAAATTGAATCCAATGAAGTATAAAAATAATTATACACCAAAACCAAGTGGGATTTATCTGAAATATGTAAGGCCAGAGCAATATGTGAAAATCGGTTTACACAATCTATCACATCAACAGGGTAAAGGAAAAAAAATATGATTATATCAATAAACACAGAAAAATCCTTCGAAAAAATCCAACACCCATTCATGATACCAAATACCTCTCAGTAGCTCAGAATAGAGAGAGACTTCCTTATTTGATAAAGAACATCTACATAAAACCTAAAACTAACTTCACACTTAATGGTGAGACACAAAATGCTTTCTGCTAAGACCAGGAACAAGGCAAGACACCTGCTTCCAGACTTCTTATTCCACATCTTACTAGAAAGTTTAGCTAACTAGCTAATGAAATAAGACCAAAAAGAAGAAGAAGTAGTAGTAAATATATACACATAGGAAGAAATAAAAAGTGCCTTTGTTTATGTATAAGATTGTTTCTGTAGAAACTTCCAGAGAATCAACAACAAAAACACCCCTAATTGATAAGGAATTATATCAAGATTAAAAGATATAAAATTAATACACAAAAGTCATTTGATTTCTTATGTAAGAGCAATGAAAAACTGGAATATAAAATAAAAAAAATAACATGGTTTACATTGGCACCAAAAAATGAAATACTTAGGTATAAGCCTAATAAAAATATGTAAGATCTATCTGAGGAAAACTACATAATTCTGATAAGAAGGAATCAAAGAAGATCTAACTAAATGGAGACAGATTCTGTGCATGTGGCTAGGAAGACTAACCGTGATCAAGATGTCAATTATTCCTAACTTTATCTACAGATTCGGCGCAATCCCAATGAAAATCTGAGCAAGTTATTTTGTAAATATTGAGCAACTGATTCTAAAATTTATAGGGAGAGCAAAAGACAAAGGATAGCCAATACAATATCGAACTGCAGAAGAATAAAGTCAGAAGACAGACAGTACCCATCTTCAAGAACTTCTATAAGGCTGCAGTATCAAGAGAGTGTAGTATGGGAGAAGAGTGGAAAAATAGATCAATGGAACAGAATCAAGAGCCCAGAAAGAGACCCACATGGTAGAGTTACTGATCTTGGACAAACGGCAAAGGCAATTCAATGAAGAACAGTCTTTCCAATGAATGGTGCTGAAAAACTGGGTATTCACGGGCAAAAATATTGGATCTAGTCACAAACCTTCGAACTTTCAAAAAATGAAGTCAAGATGAATCATAGGCCTATATGTAAAACATGAACTGTAAAATTCCCAGGAAAGAACATAGAAAAAAAAATCCAGGTGACTTTGGGTTTGGTGATGACATTTTAGATAGAACACAACAGCACAATCCTTGAATAAAAAAACCATCAGCGGGACTTCATTAAAAGTAAAATTTTCTGCTCTATATGACATAGTTAAGAAAAGAAAGGGACAAGCAACAGATTGGGAGAAAATCTTTGCAAAATGCGTGTTTGATAAAGGACTGATATTCAAAATATCCAGAGAACTTTTGAAATCTACCTAAAAGAAAACAAATACCCAACTACGAGTGGGCAAGTTATCTGAACATGAACCTCACCAATGAAGATACACAGATAGCAAATAAACCTATGAAAAGATGCTCAACATCATATGTCATTAGGGAATCACAAATGAAAACGAAAAGGAGACACCACTTCATACCTATTAAAATGGTTAACATTCAAGGCGCTCACAAGAGACTGTCAAGTAAAAAAAAGTTTTATTTTGTTGCTGATGGGAATGCAAAATGGTCCAGCTACTTTGAAAGAATAATAGTTTCTTACAAAACGAAACATACTCTTAATATATTACCTAGCATCCACACTCCTTGGTGTTACCCAAATGGGAAGAAAACTTATGATCACAGAAAATCCTGCACATGAATATTTATAGCAGCTTTTTCATGATTACCGAAACTTGAAAGTGAGAGGATGTTCTTCAATAGACGAATGCATATGCAAACTGTGGTCCATCCAGACAATGGAATATTATTCCATAATAAAAAGAAATGAACATCAAGCCACAAAAAGACACAGAAGAAACTTAAATGCATATTAGTAAATGAAAGAAGCCAATATGAAAAGGCTGCATTCTGCTTTATTCCAATTCTATGACATTCTGGGAAAGGGAAAACTGTAGAGAAAGTATAAAGATCAGTGGTTGCCTGGGGTTGGTGGGAAGGCAGTGATGGATAGGCAGAACAGACAGAATTTTTAGGGTAAAACTATACTATTACTGTAACGGTGGATACGTGAATTTCTAAAGTTGTCAAAACCTATAGAATGCACAACACAAAGAGTGAACCATCATGTAAGTACTGGTCTTTAGTTACTAATAATGTATCAAGGGGCCCTGGGTGGCTTAGTTGTTAAGCGACTGCCTTTGGCTCAGGTCATGATCCCAGGGTCCTGGGATCGAGCCCCGCATCGGGCTCCCTGCTCAGTGGGGAGCCTATTTCTCCCTCTCCCTCTACCTGCCACTTCCCCTGCTTGTGCTCTCTCTCTCTGACAAACAAATAAATAAAATCTTAGAAAAAATAATAATGTATCAGTATTGACTCATCAATGTTGACAAATGTACCACACAAGTCAGGATGCTAATAATAGGGGACAGTCGAGGCAGAGCGTTCAGAAGGCACACAGAAACTCTGTACTTTCTGTCCCGTTGTTTTGTAAATCTAAAGCTGCTGAAAAATGGCCTATTACTTATTTAAAAATTCCAGAAAGCTAGAATGGACACATGTCATGTTATCCTAAGGAAGGGCATCTATGTACACCACATAGGTAGAATTATGTTTGCAGTGAAGACAGAGTTTCTCCACTTACATCAAGAATGAGGCAAGGATATGTGACCAATACCACTTCAATTGCATTTTATGTCCTAATCACTGTAATAAAGGAAGAAAAATAAATAAAATACATACACTTTGGAAAGAAGGAGGAAAACCTCTTTACTTGCAGAAGGCATGATATGTGTAGAAAATCCCAAAAGATCCATGAACACAAAATCAAGAAATAAGTGTGATAATTCTGCAACTATAGGGTAAACATACAAAAATAAAGTGCATTTATTTTATTTGGTGGTTACATTTAAGAGGATACAGAAACAAGGGAAAAATGAAAATGCATCTAAGACATGGGGAGGAAATACTTGGGGAGAACAGAAAAAGGCCCCAAGGAAGAAATAAGGTGCGTGCGCCTCAAGAAAGTAGAGATGATGTACCCACAGCAGTGTGTGGGGGGTGGGGGGAGAGGAGAAGGAGTAGCAGGAGCAGAAGCTGAGGTTTAGGGAGGGAAAAGGTCACACTGTGCCATATAAGCAAGGAAAATTCATCTGTAACATTTTTTTAAAATATGCAATGGGAGGGACGCCTGGGTGGTTCAGTTGGTTAAGCATCTGCCTTCAGCTCAGGTCGTGATCCCAGGGTCCTGGAATGGAGCCCCACGTCCAGCTCCCTGCTCAGGGAGAAGTCTGCTTCTCCCTCTCCCTCTGCCCTCCCCCCTTCTCGTGCTCTCTTTCTTGCTCTGCTCCCTGTCTCTCTGATAAATAAATAAAATCTTTAAAAATACATGCAGTGGGAAACAATTTGGAAGTTTTAAGCAGAGAAGTGACATATTGTATGTTTTAAACGCATCACTTGGTATTTCTGTTATCAGCTACTCCGTCATATGTCGGAGTAGCTCATAACACACCATATCCCACCAAAAACAATTAGAAAAAGGTAGACAGATATATAAAACAGCTCCCTGGTGATGCTCGAGAGCAACTGACACAGTTTTACAGTCTTAAGGAAGGGAGGAAGCCCAGGTAAGGAGCTTTACATCCCCTTTGATTGTTCTCCTGAGAACATGCTTCAAACCTCGGTGCAGAGAAACTGATCCCAAACAGAATATGCATGTTTTGCGGTGGAGAAGAAACAAGATACTGAAGTCTGGGATTGCCAAACCTTCTGGACTTGTGGAAGACATGGACCCATAAAGTGGGAAAGCATAGTGACAGCCCTAAATCTGGAGAGCAATCACCTGCTTCGACATATACTACAAACCCAGGATTTCCAGAAGGAAATACCCCTTTGGAGGGTGGAGAACTGAACAGAGATTTTACAGGACACACAATTCTGGGAGCCTGGACCCAGGCAGAGTGGAGACATTTGGTGGGTAGGATGGGCACTCAGCCAAGATTCCAGAAAGACCACATTTGAGGGTTAAGTACCACAAGCTGAGATTAACATGAAAGCTTAAATAGCCCCATCCTGAAAAAAGCCTCAAACCAATTCTTAACAGAATCCAGATGCTTTTCTATTTATTTAATTCCTTCCCATAATAAAACTTAATGCTCCTTAGAGAGATATAACATAATCTAGGGTGTCTACAACATATCAACCACAATTTCTGATGTAAAATAAGACAACAGATATTTAGAGAAGCAGAAAGTAGTAGATTATAATATAGATAAGCATATCAATAGGATTACATTCATAAGTAATCCAGATACTAAAGGCAGTAAACAAGGGCTCTGTATGGCAAAGCATTTATAGGAAAATATTGATAAAACAGACAAAAATGAAAATTTTCAACAGAGAATACTTCTATAAACAATATAAAATAATCAAATGCATCTTCTAAATTTAAAAACATAATGTTTTGAAATTGGAAGTACTTCACCTGAAAAGATGCCAGAATGTTAAAGAAAAACATATTGAAAATATAACTAAAATACTTAAAAAATAAGGCAATACTAGCCTGCTATACTTTTTGGACCCGTGCATATATACTTTTATAAGCCCCATACTTAAGTATGCAAAAATATAAGTCCATTTTCTATAGCTATTTATGCTTTTTTTTCCTACAAGATTTATTTCTGCCTGATTAGCAGATGCTGTTTCCTACCAATTTTCAGCATATCATTTTTAATATCCTCAAACTTATGCACCCCTCTCCAACATCATTCCTACGGTTGATGTTAAGCCTTGTGTCTTGGCATTGCACATCCATCAAATCTGAATGGCCTTCAGGGCATGGTGTCCCTCCTTCCAGCTTCCCACGGTCCTCTCAGGAGTGTGTGGGGAGTGCCCTGATGCTAATTTATGTACTTTCAGTACGTGAGGAGGTTTGGGCGATATCGTGTGTTCTTTCCCAAGACATCCCATGAACCTCCTAGTCTGCCATGGCGACACCATTCCTAAGCTTCCTGTTTTCCAGAACACATCCTAGGAAGGAGTCTCTTCTGTTCTTGGGTTCCTTCTGAGATCTCCAGTATTAGATTATTAATTTATAGGAGTAAAGGAAGATTAGGGACACCTTTTTGCTCCTTTAGGTAGAAAAATAACAGCAGAAATGTATCAGACATCTTAAAATAGTTTTAAAAAATAACCAAAATATTAGTTTTTTAAAATTAACAAAGTAACGACATAAAGGAATGGCATATTGCTTGAATTTGAGCAAGAGCATACACTTTCTTTATGTGTATTTCCTACAGTTATTCAGAAAAGTACAAGAGAATAAACAGTGGCTATAGCTTTAAAGCAGAAGTTTGACTAAAAAATAGTACTTTAGACAAAAGTCTAAATGAAAAGTAATACCTTTCTACTTCAGGCAAGTTGTTTCATCTATTATAGCTCAATCGTTTTGAAGTATTTTATGGATCACAGCCTAAAAATTCTGTCATTATTTATAGTCCACTATCATTCCATTGTTTTTCTGTCTTGGAATTCTTAGAACCATTCTTTTAAGAGAATATGCTTCCTGAAAAATGGTGAGAAGCAATATATAATACCAATATATAATACCTGCCATTGCTCGTTGCATTGCAGAATGAATAATAGCAGTTACACTGAACAGTTCTTTGGAGAGACAATGCACGGAACTGTAAATGAAACAAATATTGCAGTGTTAATAAAAGCAACATACAGTTTACTTGCTACATATTTTTAATAATGCACACCTCAATAATTTTGGCCAGATTGCAGATGTGTGTGTGTGTATGTGTGTGTATACACATATATACCTCTGTTTTATGTATTTGTGTGTGCATGTGTATTTAACACTGGTAAACCACCGATTTTATAAGTGGATCATCTGTGATTTTGTTATCATTATGAAAAATTAAAGTTTCTACATAATGTTCAAAACAGTCATTTGTTCCTTCCCAAAACTGTGCAAATTATTTCCTAACATAAATTGTTCTGATTACTAATTGACAGATACAGAATTTGCTTAAGATCCCAAAGTAGCACTGCCTACCTTGCTCCTCACTTTCCATGCCTCTGTTATAAAAAACAGCATGGGAAGATAACCAACTATATTACAACTGTAAGTTCCCAGAATCCAGGCACAGTGTTGTGGGTTGATTTGTGTCCCCTAAAAAGAAAGGCTAAAGTTCTGACCACAGGTAGCTGTGGGTGTGACCTTATTTGGAAATAAGGTCTTTGCAGGTGGAATCACATCAGAGCAGGTCACTCGGAGGAGAGTGAACCTTGAATCCAATCACTGGTGTCCTGACAAGAAAAGATGCAAAGGTACACAGGGATACATCCTGAAATGGTGCAGACAGGCAGAGTG
>NW_028022225.1:0-659 GCF_054177405.1 Leptonychotes weddellii
ATTTTTATAGTTTCAGGTCTCACATGTAGGTCTTTCATTCATTTTGAATTTATCTTTGGGTTTGGCATAAGAAAGTGGCCCAATTTCATTCTTGCGTATTGCTGTCCAGTTTCTCAAACACCATTTGTTGAAGTGACTATTGTTTTACCACTGGATATTCTTTCATGCTTTGTTGAAGATTAACTGACCATATAGTGGTGTGTTCATTTCTGGGTTTTCTATTCTTACTCTTCTGTTCTGTATTTTGTGCCAGTATCATACTGTCTTGATGTTTAAAGCTTTATAACAAAACTTGAAGCCCAGAATTGTGATGCCTCCAGCTTTGCTTTGCTTTTCCAAGGTTGCTTTGGTTATTTGGGGTCTTTTGTGGTTCCATACGAAGTTTAGGATTGTTTGTGCTAACTCTGAAAAATCCTGGTGGTATTTTGATGGGGATTGCATTAAATGTGTAGATTTCGAGGCACTTGGGTGGCTCAGTCAGTTAAGCATCTGCTTTTGGCTCAGGTCATGATTCCAGGGTCCTGAGATTGAGCCCCAAGTCTGGCTCCCTGCCGAGCAGGGAACCTGCTTCTCCCTCTCCCTCCATCTTCTGCTCCCCATGCTTGTGCTCTCTCTCTGTCAAAGAAATAAATAAAATCTTTAAAAAATGTGTAGTTTGC
>NW_028022226.1:0-659 GCF_054177405.1 Leptonychotes weddellii
TTGTTTTGTTTTGTTTTTAAAGATTATATTTATTTATTTGACAGAGAGAGACACAGCAAGAGAGGGAACACAAGCAGGGGGAGTGGGAGAGGGAGAAGCAGGCTTCCCGCCGAACAGGGAGCCCGATGCGGGGTTCGATCCCAGGACCCCGGAGATAATGACCCGAGACAAAGGCAGATGCTTAATGACTGAGCCACCCGGGCGCCCCATAGACAACCATGTTTTATTACTGTACACTGTTAAGCAGCTGCCACATTTCACCCAAGAGATGGCCACTTTTTAGTCAAGGAGAGAGTAATTTTAGTTTACAGCAACTGTGGTAACAAATACTAAGGGAAAGTTTAGTTGCCTGCCTTCCATTGTATCAGTCACTCTTTGCCCTTAATGACTTCTTACTGGAGAAAGAAATCTGGTCAGAAACTTTTGATAGGTTTCACTGCACCTTAAAATGATTGAGGGTAGGGCGCCTGGGTGGCTCAGTTGGTTGAGCGACTGCCTTCGGCTCAGGTCATGATCCTGGAGTCCCTGGATCGAGTCCCACATCGGGCTCCCTGCTCGGCAGGGAGTCTGCTTCTCCCTCTGACCCTCTTCCCTCTCATGCTCTCTGTATCTCATTCTCTCTGTCTCAAATAAATAAATAAAATCTTTAAAAAAAAAAA
>NW_028022227.1:0-659 GCF_054177405.1 Leptonychotes weddellii
TTTTCCTTTTTTGCTCTTACGTTTCTCCCACCTCATTTAACCAGTTCCCCACATTAAATTCTCTTTGTTGAAATACCTAGTGTGGATTCTATAGACTCCATGGTCAAACTCTAGGGGCACCAAGACTGCTCCTAGGTTGGATGTTGCACTGAACTTTGTAAATATTTATAGGAAAGTAACCCCATCTCCCTTGCTCCTGAGGGATCTCTTCCTACGATCCAGGGACAGGAGAGCCTGGATTGCAGACTCTTAGAAAATCTAATTGTAGATCACAGTGGGAGAGACCACGAAACACCTCAGACCTAACAGGAGGGAGTAAATCCTGAGAAATTTGCATCGTTTACGTCTTTCTCCACATCACACAGTTCTGCCTACAGTCTCTCCGCCTGTGCCTGGGGCAACCCACATCCCATAATGGGCAGCTCGTGATGGGTGGAATGGAGGTGAGCCTGGAGAAAAGCCACCTTTGTCCTACAGGAAGGAGGAGGGGGTGGGGATGGGCTTTCTCCTCTGTGATCCTATTTGCGTCTTGTATTTGTGGCAATTCGTGACCTCAGAGGCCACCATGAGCAGAGAAAAAGGACCCAGATAGATCTTGGTGCACCTGTCATCCCGGTTGCCATGGAATTGCCATAAATTCAAACAAAAGCAAGGGGGGG
>NW_028022229.1:0-659 GCF_054177405.1 Leptonychotes weddellii
TTAGCCCTGTTGAGCACCTGGGGCAGATAGTGAGAGGGGGCTGGGACTCTGAGAGGCGAGAAGAAAAGAGTGACAGTGGTAATGGGTGGGGTGGGGCTGGGGGTAGTTCTCAAGAGCAGAGAGGAAGGAAACTTTGCAGCCATAACATGTGACCCAGACTTCAGAAATGAATATTGGATCTTTGTTAAATGATTTTTTGGGGGTCTATTGAGTTGATTCTATGGCTTTTCTTTATTAAGTTCTTAATAAAGTGAATTACATTAATTGATGTTTGAATATTAAATCCATCTTGCATATATGGGATAAACCCCATTTGGTCATGATTTGTGTATTGTTGGATTTGAACTGATAAAATTTTATTTAGAATTGTTACAGCTATATTTATGATAGATTTTGGTCTGTAGGGGCACCTGGGTGGCTCAGTCAGTTAAGCGTCTGCCTTGGACTCCCATCATGATCCCAGGGTCCTGGGATTGAGTCCTACGTCTGGTTCCCTGCTCCATGGGGAGCCTGCTTCTCCCTCTGCCTGCCATTTCCCCTCTTTGTGCTCTCTCTCTCTGTCAAATAAATAAACAAAACCTTAAATAAAAAAAAGATTTTGGTCTGTAGTTTTCTTATAAAGTCTTTGTCTGATTTTGGAGTCAGGGTGATACTGACTT
>NW_028022230.1:0-659 GCF_054177405.1 Leptonychotes weddellii
CTAGGCATGTGGGGTGGGGGGGAGGGTGTCTTTTTTATGACAGCCATCTGTGACCAACAAAGAATAATCAGACCCTAAAAAAGAAGTAAGCCATTAAAGATGTAATCACCAGTCTTTACTCCAGCCAAGACATCACAAGAATGATGAGGCCACAAGCTCCCTGGTCAGTTCTGAATGAAAGACTGTCAGTGGAGGCCCACGTTGGCAACCCTGTCAAGACTCCTCTCACTCCTGAGAGCTTTTTTTTTTTAAGATTTTATTTATTTATTTGACAGAGAGAGACACAGCAAGACAGGGAACACAAGCAGGGGGAGTGGAAGAGGGAGAAGCAGGCTTCCCGCCAAGCAGGGAACCCAAGGCGGGGCTCAATCCCAGGACCCTGGGATCATGACCTGAGCCAAAGGCAGACACTTAATGAATGAGCCATCCAGGAGCCCCACTCCTGAGAGCTTTTTACTGTATCCTTGCTTAATAAAACTCTATCACTTCACTCACTCTCCTTTGTCCGTGAGATTCATTCTTTGACTCTGTGAGACAACACCAAATTATCGGTTAAGCAGGCTCAGAGCTATCTCTTTATATGACAAGTTGGAGGCAGCCCCATGTTTCCTAGGCATTTACTCCCCTTGGAATACTTTGGGGATTAAGGAGGGAATTAC
>NW_028022231.1:0-659 GCF_054177405.1 Leptonychotes weddellii
TGCACAAACAATGAATCATGGAACACTTCATCTAAAACTAATGATGTAATGTATGGGGATTAACATAAGAATAAAAAATTTAAAAATAAATAAATAAATAAATAAGTAGTGTTTTCTAGGCATTACACCAGGGGCTGCCAACCCAATGGCTACAATATCCTTGCTCTAGAGATGCTTTGGATCTGGCTTGATTCTCACCTGTCCTCAATTTCATCTGCTTGTCTCTGAATTCCTTGCTAAATATAGCAACCTACTAACTCATGCCTCACTTTACATTTTGGGCGTTGGCACTACTGAATGGCTTTAAGTTTTCCATCTCCTCTGGCTTTGATGCATTCTAGAACCTCTAGGGAGAACTTTCCATTTTAGCCCTGGGACACTGGAAACACAAATGCGGCTCTGATCTTTGCCTGGTGTAGAGGAGGGGGAAAATCATTTTCCTCTAACCTTCTTCCATTCTCCAGCGGGTGCCCTGTAAATTAGACTGGCAAAAGGCAGATCAACAAGAGAAAAACAACAGAAGCTTACTAACATGGGCACTGTGCGTGCACAAGGGAGCACCCAGCAGTGAGTAACTAGAGGGGGTGGTTAGAACTTGGGCTTTACATATCTTCTTCAGCTAAAGAAAGGAAAAGGAGTTTGGGGTTTCTGAGAGAGGG
>NW_028022232.1:0-659 GCF_054177405.1 Leptonychotes weddellii
TATTAAATGGGAGGATGAAGAATCTCTAGTCTAAAAGGAAACAATTATACACATTCCATCAAACTAAATGTTTAGCTGGAATCAGTCCATGTAAGAATTAATACCTAGCTTGTTTTGGATAAACATTCAGTGTGAATGGTCATACACAAATTATGATTGCTACAGTCCTTCAGCAACCATTAAGTGACCTGTTTGAGTAGTAAAGAAACAAAGATGATTAAGGAATAGTTTTGTTCTCTCAAGGAAAAGAAAAAACTTGCAAGAAATGACTGTAATGGATTTTAGTCAACAGCATATGATATGTAAGAAAATTGAAAAGTGTCAAAAAGTTTGAAGTATTAACATCCATTTGAGGAGGATTGGAAATGCTTCATGGAAGAGGATTATCCTGGGACTTGAAAGAAGAGCTAGCTAGCCCTTGTAACAAGACAGGGAAATGTGAAACAGCAAATTATAGTCAGAAACTTTAGGTCTTGATAATATCTTTTTTTCTGCCAGTGACATAAGGGATTCATCCTGGAGGAGTCAAGAGAGCGGAATGTGTCTAATCTTAACTGAGGATGGGGGCGGACAATGACAATTACACCCTGGGTGAGTGAATTCCTGAGCATCTTAGGCTCTCTGATCATCTTGATATCTTGGCTGTGAGCTTCTCTTTG
>NW_028022233.1:0-659 GCF_054177405.1 Leptonychotes weddellii
CCAGCTGAATTCCTGAGAGGAGACGAAATCCAGGTCTCCTACTCCTCCGCCATCTTGCTCCACCCCACCCCCCGCAATTGCAATTTTATATAAAAATGCCTTTCAGTTAAAACAGTGACAAAATAAAAGTAACATATCCTAATAGTTTTGTGTTGCACATTTCAGAGATTTAGGAAGGGAAACTGGACATCTTATTTATTTTATTTTAGCAAATACATTTGAACAAGGTGGTCCAAATTAAAAAAAAAAAAAGATGAGAGGGGAAAATTGTCTTGGGTCTTCGTGTACATATGTAATTGGGATTTGAAAGCTTTTGGGGCCACTGATTAGCACTAATAACATTTTGAAATATTGCTTCTGGACTATATTTCATAAAATCTTAAAAAATACTTTCCTCAACCGGCATAGTTAGAGAATAAACTTGAATCACTGTAAATGCAAAGAATAGAAGAGAGCTTAATTATAAATACATTTAAAATTAGTGGCAGAATTTTCATAGGAAAACAAAGTTTAGAAAGATATTCATTGATATAGTAATACTTTTTATTTCTGAGTGGTGGAATTTGTGATGGTTGTAATTTCCATTTTTCCTGGTTTTTAGTATTTCAATTTTTTTCTTAGGGAAAAATGATATTGTATCTGCAGTAGACACACAAATA
>NW_028022234.1:0-659 GCF_054177405.1 Leptonychotes weddellii
AAAAAAAAAAAAAAAAAAACTTCCAGGAAGCAATTGAGCTGAAATTTGAACCCAGGTTCCAAAGCCCTTCTCTTTCCACTATATTATTGAATGGTGCAGATAAAACAGAAGTAATAGAAGTACCTCAAAAAGGAAGTATGGTTCAATGGAAAGATCATTGGCCTAGAAGTCAGACCACCAGGGTCTTAGTGGGTAGCCTCCTTTTATCTTTTCTCTCTGTCCTCTGGCTTCTTATCTGTAAAACGGGGGCCAACCAAAAGCTGATCCAGAAAGTACTTTTTAAATTTTACATTTTTATTTGCTTATTATCTTTCTCTCTCCTAGATTGTAAGCTCTATGAAGGTAAAGCTTCTTTTATTGTGGTAAAATATATATAACATGAAATGGACCATTTTAACCATTTTTTAGCTATACAGTTCAATGGCAATAAGTACATTCATATTGTTGTACAATCATCACTACTATCCATCTCCAGAACTTTTCCATCTTCCCCAACTGACACTCCCCATTTCCCTTTCCCCCCAGGCCCTGGCAACCACCATTCTACTTTATGTCTTTATGGATTTGACTACTGTAGGTATCTCATGTAGATTCACACAATATTTATCCTTTTGTGTCTGGCTTATTTCATTTAGCATAATGTCTTCAAGGTTCATTTA
>NW_028022235.1:0-10943 GCF_054177405.1 Leptonychotes weddellii
TATCTTAACAAAAGCTGAATGAACTGAAAAATCAACAATGCTTTTTCAATTCCTTAGAGAAGGGAAGTCACAGGGCAAACTGATGCCCCCCTCCCCTGAATTGGAGGGACTGACAGGTAGATACAGAGAACTTCCCAAAGCAGAAGCCTCCAGGGGAACCAGCGTCAAGGTAGGGAAACCTGAGCTGTCATTGATGAATTACTGGAGGCTCAGTGTGGACAAGTCCAAGAGATACAAACTTCAGGGAACTCAGTTATTAGGAGGACCTTGTCCTTCTATGTTTTACATCCTGGAGCTCTACCACTTTCTCCCCTGGCAGGGGGAGGGAATAAGCAATTATTTTGAAATACATCAGATCAGGGTACCTGGCTGACTTAGTCGGGAGATCATGCAACTCTGGATCTCAGAGTTGTAGGTTTGAGCCCGACCTTCGGTGTAGAGACTTACTTAAAAATAAAACCTAAAAGGGGCGCCTGGGTGGCTCAGCCGACTGAGTGTCCAACTCTTGATTTCAGCTCAGGTCATGATCTCAGGGTCATGAGATCAAGCCCCATTACAGGCTCCCCGCTAAGTAGGGAATCTGCTTGAGAGTCTCTCCCTGTCTCTCTGCTCCTCCCCACACTCAAGCTCTCTCTCTCAAATAAATAAATCTTAAAAAAAAAAAAAAACTAAAAAAAATTTAAATATATCAGATCATTCCCTTCTTAGCAAGGTCTGCCTTGAGGAGAAACTCTGACTGGAGCTTAACCTGCTGGGGTTTATCAGAGCCCAATAGGGAAATGTCCAACCCCACCTACCTTCCCAAATGGGAGAAAAGAAATCCCCAGCTCCAGCCCAGGCTAGCCATCCTGTCCCACCTGAGGAGAGGAGGAAAATACGAGAAGCACCTTGCAGCTCATAGTCCACAGGCACAGACCTAATCACAGCACCACAGAACGCTTCTCCCCCACCTCACCATTCAAAGTAAGTGGATGGGACCAACACAAGAAAAACAGACTCAAATACAGAAAACAAACTGGCGGTGGCCGGAATAGAGGTGGGTGAGGGCATGGGTGACTAGGAAAAAGAGGTACAAAGTTCCAGTTATAAAATAAACAAGTCACGGAGGTGAAAAGTACAGCATAGGGAATATAGTCAATACCACTGGTCAAAACAAATGAAGAAATAACGTGTATTTGTGAGCCTTTTAACCCAAAAATAAGGCCTCCCACGAAAAGTGTTTATCCGCTCTCTTCACTGTACTAAAGCACAACTACAAAAAGATAAATTCGTTGTCTAAAAATAATAATGAATCGATCTATTCTTAGCCACTTCGGCAGTGCAGAGAAACTACTTTGTAGCAGTCTAAACCCCGGGGGTGGGCTCTGTAAGCTCCTGCAAATCAAGTATTTGATTTGGAAAGCAGAAAAGCATCCTTTTATGGGGCATTATTTCTATATCAGCACAACAAATACTTTGATCAACTGCCCAATCCTAACAAAATGAGGGGCCATTCATGATTCATCTCAGCCACACATATTTCCTAGCAAATCATAGAAGCTTTATATAAATGCATCAGGTTTAGGCTTAAGGAAGTCAGTGGTTACTTCAATCACCCCTTGGCCCATATGTCCTTCCTTTGTCTCCCTAAACAATGCTTTTAAGACCCAAATGCCACTCTCAGCCTTCGTGAACATTTCAGCCCCATAATTTGCAAATGAAGTGAGCTTGAGCAAACTACTGTGACTTTCTGGATCTCTGTTTTTCTCATCTGTAAAATGGGGATAAGAATAATATTTTTCTCATGAAATGACTGTAAGGATTTCATGATATAATGCATGTAAAGCTCTTGGCACACTGCCTGGCATTAAAAAAATATTCAGTTAATTTTATTTGTTTCTCACTATAATCACAAGGGCCACTAAGTGATCATTGGCAATCTTTTTTGAAATCTGTGCAATCTATTAGAACGACATCGTTCTCTCTCTCCTTCCCCTCTCTCTCCCTTATTTTTTTTACCGGTAGCATTTATGTAATGTTAGCATTATTCTTGTCTCTGGGGGCTGGATATTGGGAAAGTCATGGAAAGATCCAAATGGGACCTTTGGTGCCAAGTGCTGGGAGTGTTGGGATCCATCTGGGACTTTTCCAGTGCTCATGAGCAAGAGCTGAATGTCACAAGATGCCAGACAGCAGGAAAGTGAGCACCAGCTGAGACCTGGAGATAACTTTGGAACTGGGAATGGAGGCTGCATTTGCTGGCACTTTCTTGTAATCTTTCCTGATAAACTTCTGCTTATCTGGCATGTGGGTTGCTAAGGTGAGGGGCTGACAGGAGGGAATTGTGCAGCAGAGGGTCCTAATATATTTAAACTTGACTAAAGTTTACTCCTTCGAGGTAAAACTGTGACAGTATGTATCTAGCTGCCAAGATGCCAGTGAGCATCATAAGCTTAGACTGGCTTATCTTTCCTACCTTTCCTTGTGACCCAGAAAGCCACCACTGGGGCCCCACACTAGTAGGGTTTGGTGAGGAATGGGGAGTACTGGTAGCAGTTAAGAGTTTGCATATTAAAGGATCTGGTTTTTGGGGCGCCTGGGTGGTTCAGATGGTTAAGCATCTGCCTTCGGCTCAGGTCATGATCTCCAGGTCCTAGGATCGAGCCCCGCATCGGGCTCCCAGCTCAGCGGGGAGTCTGCTTCTCCCTCTGCCCCTGCTTGTGCTCTCTCTGCCTTTGTCTCTCTTTCAAATGAATAAATAAAAAAAATAAAATAAAAAAGTAAGGGATTTGGTTTTTATTGTGATGAGAATTTCACAATTTATACAAATATAAAATCATTATGTTTTACACCTGAAATGAATGTTATATGCCAATTATACCTCAATAATAATAATAATAATAAAGCCCCTCCCCAAAAAAGATCTAGAACATTTTACTTTAAGTTGTAAAAAAAAAAGCTTGAGACTTGGAGTCACAAAGATTTGGAGGTCAAAGCTTGCTTCCACCACTTAGAGCTCTGTGTCCTTAGATATGTTCATTTACCTCTGGAACCTTAGAAAACAGGACAACAGCATCTGTTTTCACTACTTCAGGATTGTGATAAGAATCAAATGGAGGGGCGCCTGGGTGGCTCAGTTGGTTAAGAATCAAATGGAGGAGCAAAAAAAAAAAAAAAAAAAAAGAATCAAATGGAGGGTGCCTGGCTGGCTCAGTTGGTGGAGCGTGCAACTGTTGATCTCAGGGTTATAAGTTTGAGCCCCACGTTGGGTGTAGAGATGACTTAAAAATAAAAATTAAAAAATCTAAGAGTCAAATGGATTAACAATTGTGGAAATGCGTTATTAAATGCCACACATTATAACAATAATATGGTACTACCTAAATACTGCCTTGGAGTGAGGCTTCATACACCCTTTTCAGAGAAAGGTGCTGCTTCCTGCCTCCCAGAATGAGCTGAATGAACTGAATTAGAAGGTGACATTCCCCAATAATCCAGCCATTTAATGAGCACCCCAAATAAAAACTCTGGAAAAGGGACACCTGGCTGGCTCATTTGGTAGAGTACCATGACTCTTGATTTTGGGTTCATGAGTTGTAGCCCCATGTTGGGTATAGAGTTTACTTAAAAGAAACAAAACAAAACAAAGAAAAAAATATACTCTGGAAAAATACTACATTCAACATAATCTTTTTAAACCTGTTAATTGCCGGGGCACCTGGGTGGCTCAGTTGTTGGGCATCTGCCTTCGGCTCAGGTCATGATTCCAGGGTCCTGGGATCGAGCCCCGCATCGGGCTCCCTGCTCGGCGGGAAGCCTGCTTCTAAGCCCTCTCCCACTCCCCCTGCTTGTGTTCCTGCTCTCGCTGTCTCTCTCTCTGTCAAATAAATAAATAAAATCTTTAAAAAAAAACCTGTTAATTGCTTTCTCAAGTTTCTCAATATGAAACACTACACTTAAAACAAAATTAAAACTGTAGAATTAAAAGTTCACCCAATATTTAAAATGACAAACCTGGTCATTTATTTATTAAAAAAAAACTAAAATAGGGATTGGAAGTAGTGCAGGTCCCTTCAGACCTTACCTAAATAGAAAGACCTTACCAAGCTATAAAATTTAGTGACACTTGAAAAATATTATCTAGAGGAATAACAGTATGATCTGTAAGCCACTTCAGCTTCTCTCTCTGAAAGATGCCATTAGCAAGTGTGAGTAAGGTTGCTAAATATTTTTCACGTTGATTTGTCAACCTAATAAAAGGTTTGACAGACCATGCCTCAGTTTCTTTGTAATAAGTATTTATGAGTCGTTACCAGGCAAAGGTCAAGGTTTCTGTACTCAGGGTTACAATTTTTAACAATGTACCTCTAGCTTCGAGAAGAATTTTTTAAATAAGGAAATTAAGGCAGAGTGCTTTTAATTTTTATTTATATGATTAGTTTTTGTCTTTGAATATTTATCCTATCATGTGACATACATAAATGTTGTAAGGGTTTGAATTTGCCTGAGCCCATTAATAACAGCAGAGCAAGTCAAATTTCAACCTATGTGAAGGTCATAGATGCCTAAGATCATTTTTTTTAAACATATGCTTCCATTTTCTATCTGTTCTGTCTTCAAAGATGCCACATCCTTTGCAAAGAACATGAACAAAATACAAAGGTGTATTTCCAACTCTGCAGGATATTTTTCACTTCACTGAAACCTAATACATAGATTTCATGTAGAACATTCTAAAATTAATAGAGCACCTATATTAAGATTTAATCTGTTTTGGGGCGCCTGGGTGGCTCAGTCGGTTGGGCGACTGCCTTCGGCTCGGGTCATGATCCCGGAGTCCCGGGAGAGTCCCGCATCGGGCTCCCTGCTCAGCGGGGGGTTTGCTTCTCCCTCTGACCCTCCCCCCTCTCATGTGCTCTCTCTCATTCTCTCTCTCTCAAATAAATAAATAAAATCTTTAAAAAACAAAACAAAACAAAACAAAAACAAGATTTAATCTGTTTTTAATTGTTTTTTTTTTCATTGGAAAGAAAACTTTTTTTCATCATATGCTGTATTTTACAAGGTTTGCAACAACATTTTCAATAGAATTTTCCTCTCGGTAAGAACAGTCTTTTTTCTTCTTAGTTATGCAATAAATGGAACTATGCGAAAGAAGCTATCGGTTTAAAAATACATGGCAATATAAAAGGCTTTTGTTTTCTCTTGCTTTGAGGAAATTCAATATAGTGGTGTAGCAAGGTTGGCAGGGGTGATCCTAGAGAGGAAAGGAGGCCCCCTTGCCCCGCTTTCAAGTGTTGAAACTGAACTTGTATTCTAGGTCATCTACTAGAATATTTTGCATAGACAAAGAGAACCTTTTTTTTTTTTTTTAAGGAAGTGTTTCATAATATTTATGGGAAATAAAAATAAGGTGGAAGCAATTCATCCTGCACTGTGATGTTAGGTTGCCGTGCCAGATTCTTCATTTCCCAAAACACAGTCGTCCTTGGTGGTTGGATGCAGGATGCTTCCAGGCTTCGGTTGGCAATGACACCATGAAAGGAAAATACAAAGTGAGTATGGTTATTTGGATGCACTCTCTGTTAATAAAGGCATGCAGATTACCTCTCCACACCTGGTTCACTGTCAAATGACTCATCATTTTTGGCTATTATGCTAATAATACATGTCTATATCAGCACAAAGGAGCTAGAAAATCATCATGATTAAGAAGAACAGAATATGCGGGCGCCTGGGTGGCTCAGTCGTTAAGCGTCTGCCTTCGGCTCAGGTCATGGTCCCAGGGGTCCTGAGATCGAGCCCCGCATTGGGCTCCCTGCTCGGCGGCAAGCCCGCTTCTCCCTCTCCTACTCCCCCTGCTTCTGTTCCCTCTCTCACTGTCTCTCTCTCTCTCACTAATAAATAAAATCTTTAAGAAAAAAAAAAAAAGAAGCAGAAAAGTGTTCACCTTTAGCCCAGAAGGCTGACCTATAGCCTGCATAGTTCCCATGAGGATCAAATACGGCAGGTTGCTGAATTCTTAAAGGGTCTCCTGACAGCCTGTGTATCTCACACACAGTTAATATTGAACTGAATGATAAGCACCAGAGAAGTCTTGCAAAAGTAGTTTTCCAAGTGGAAATTCGAAGAAGACATTTATGATCTAATGCTCCCTGCAGGGCCCCTGGCCCTTGAGCACTAAACGTATAAGCAGTAGCTTCACACAGGGCAGGTGCGGCTCTTTCTGCCTGGGGTAGCCCTTTCTATCCTCCTGCTTCTTAAATAAACCCACTAAGTTGCAGCATACAACTTCTCAGGAACTCCTTCTTGCCCGCCGAGCTCCCCAACCCTGCAATAACTGTATCTAAAATTGTAGCTTTGGAGCGCCTGGGTAGCTCAGTCGTTAAGCATCTGCCTTCGGCTCAGGTGGGATCGAGTCCCACATCAGGCTCCCCGCTCGGCAGGAAGCCTGCTTCTCCCTCTCCCACTCCCCCTGCTTGTGTTCCCTCTCTCGCTGTGTCTCTCTCTGTCAAATAAATAAAATCTTAAAAATAAATAAATAAAATAAATAAAAATAAAAAAATAAAATAAAATTGTAGCTTTACCCAAGTTACTCTGTTAATCATTGGAAGTTCAGAAGTGGATGTGTGTAAGTGATCATTTCCAACTCTTGCCAAGGGGGAAGAATGAAATCAACACAGTTGAGTATTTAATAATGTGGGACAAATCAGATGACTTTTTGCTCTGAAAAAGTTATCAGGGGTTCCTGCTGCCCCAGCGTCCGAAGAGCTGGTTGGTCTACCAGGTGTACTAATACACATCATTAGTATCTTATAAAAAAACCTGATAGTTGTCAACTAACAGAACATCACAAGAAGGGAGACCTCTCTTTTAAACACGTGTAGACATTTAACATGGATGAATACGTAGAATTTCCCATCAATTGTCCTGAAAGCTACCATTCCTTGGTGTGGACTAACTATTTATTTATTTATTTATTATTTATTTATTTATTTATTTATTTAAGATTTTATTTATTTGACAGAGAGAGACACAGCGAGAGAGGGAACACAAGCAGGGGGAGTGGGAGAGGGAGAAGCAGGCTCCCCGCAGAGCAGGGAGCCCGATGCGGGGCTCAATCCCAGGACCCCGGGATCACGACCTGAGCCGAAGGCAGATGCTTAACGACTGAGCCACCCAGGCGCCCGTGGAATAACTTTTTAAAGCATATTGATATAGATCCTAAAATGCTCATATCTTCGATGGGAATACTGCAGATTTACAAACAGAATGTGATGCGTTTGAAAAGAAAAGAAAAAGAAAGGAAGCTGGCTGAGTCGACCTATCTGTTGGAGGTAATGTTTCTCATAATAGGTACACACAAGGCATTTGCCCCGTGCACAACAATGGAAGGAGTCAACCATGTGTGGACTGTGTCATCTTTCCAGCATCATCTCTGAACTACATTTGTATATGATGAAGATGCTACTTTAGAACTCAGAGTTACTACTGTAAACTACTTCAAGGTTTAATGCATGTGCACAGTAAACTTGCAGGTCCACTACAGGGTATGGTAGAAGGAAATTGAAGGAGATTGGGGCAAAATGCTGCTTGAATGAACAAAATACTTTTTATAAGAAGTAGATGAATTTCAGCTTTGCAATATAATGGAGCATGGGGAATTTTTAAGATGATCATTTTTGTAAAAGAGATTTTATTTATTCATTTGAGACAGAGAGAGAGAGAGAGAACATGAGCAGGAGGAGCTGCAGAGGGAGAGAGAGAAGCAGATTCCCTGCTGAGCGGGGAGCCTGACTCAGGGGGTCAATCCCAGGACCCTGAGATCATGACCTGAACCAAAGGCAGATGCTTAACCATCTGAGCCTCCCAGGCGCCCCAGGATTACCATTTTTAAAAGTCTAATATCTGTATGTGAAACATTCCATATTTGAAATGCATCTATTTTACACCAGGGCTTAGGAGAAGTAATTGGCTCTCACGACGGATAAGCTGTTTATTATAAACATTTTATTTACAAATAAACTTTATTATAAGTAGGTAGTCTATAAACCAGAACAGAAATGAAATATCTGCTTGTGTAGACAATATTAAAACTCATTTTTAAAAAAGATTTTATTTATTTATTTGACAGAGAGAGACACAGCGAGAGAGGGAACGCGAGCAGGGGGAGTGGGAGAGGGAGAAGCAGGCTTCCTGCCGAGCAGGGAGCCCGATGCGGGGCTCGATCCCAGGACCCTGGGATCATGACCTGAGCTGAAGGCAGACGCCTAACGACTGAGCCACCCAGGCACCACCTAAAACTCACTTTAAAGGTGGAGATTCTGTACATCAAGTGCCATTCAAGACATGACTCGAGTGGCATAATATACAAAGATTTATGTTTTTTAATTATCTGAAGACCCTTCAAAACTTTCAGGTATTAATCGACTACCATTGCAGACTTTAATTTTGGAATAATATCTTTATATTTTATCTGCATTATACACAAGCCTTTCTGCACACGACTGCCTTAGTCATCTTCCTACAGTGCCATCTGGACATCAAAAGTCGTGCTATATACTGTTGGTAAAGGAAATTTGAGGAGAAGACAGTGCCAAAACGTGCAGTTTATGTCCTTTTGAAAAATATGTATAGTGCATATTTTTGGTGCACCTTCTTCTTTAGCACCTTTTGAAGAAATGTGCTTTTGGTAGCAGCTTTCTGCCCAAGGGTCCTATCCCCATGCTTTAATAAAATCACCTTTTCTTGCACCAGAAAAATGTGCTTTTATTTTTATTTAATGAGTTGGGTTCAGGCCCTTAATATAAACATCTTGGCTATTATGAGCACACTAAGGAAATTCTTTGGAGGAGAATTTTCTCATTATTGTTAAACTTCCTAAATGATTAACCTTATTCCTCATATATAAAAATGTCTAAAAGGATAATATGACAGAGTATATATAAAAGGAATCACTGTAAACTATTTTAATTTTTTATTTATTTATTTGACAGAGAGAGAGATAACGAGAGCAGGAACACAAGCAGGGGGAGTGGGAGAGGGAGAAGCAGGCTTCCTGCCGAGCAAGGAGCCCGATGTGGGACTCGATCCCAGAACCCTGGGATCATGACCTGAGCCGAAGGCAGACGCTTAACGACTGAGCCACCCAGGCGCCCATCACTGTAAACTATTTTAGATTGCCATGGAAACTTGCATCTTAAATTGCAAATGAAAGTACATTATTTTCTACCTTTAACTCAAATAAAGCTCATATAAACAAAAAGCTAGCTGGAAGATCTTAGTGTGTGCTATAGAAGCGGATTCTCCATTCCCTTTTCGGAAATGCTCCACTCTGCCGCTAGAGGGCACCATGTGCACACTGGGCAGAGAGACAGTCAAAGGCTTATTAAGTACATCTGCCTCTTGATTTTTTTTTTTTTCCGCTGAAGGAATAACCCAGTCAGTGTGGGTATGAGTGGAGATCAGAGCTGGGGGGTAGGTTGCTACAGCACTTCCCTGCGACTTGAAGCTTTTTTTTTCTTAAGAGGGAGAGAGGTGGGTAGAGGGGCAGAGGCAGAGAGAGAATCTTAAGCTGGCTCCATGCCCAGTGGAACTGAGGCCAGACTCCATCTCACAACCCTGAGAACATGACCTGAACCAAATCGAGTCTGAGGCTTAACGGACTGAGCCACCCTGGTGCCCCAACTTCAAACTTTTTTATGATGTCCCTAGCCATTTCAGCTCCCAGCAAAGCCTGAGTTCAGCCTTGATTCAGCTGGGAACACAGAATGTAATTATGATTGAATGATTGTTTTTAGAGGTTGCTAGCAATATGGACAAAGAGTTAAGAATTGAGGAGCTTCCTTTGTATTTGAGACAGTCCACTGCAACAAAATTCAGACCAAGCCTGGGGCTCAGAAGACCTTTTCCATTCTCAGGTATACCAATTTCTGAGTAGCTTTGTACAAATTAAGAGGGGGAACCAAGTTCCATATACAAATATTTGGTTTGAAAGAATAGATTCATACTTTTAATGCATAGGATGTTTAAACATTTTACTCCAAGGGTGTCTGGCCGGTTCAGTGGTAAAGCATCCGACTTGGTCTCAGGTTCATGAGTTCAAGCCCCATACTGGGTATAGAGATTACTTAAAAAAAAGATGAAAAAAATTAAGCTGACATATATTAATATTTGTTTTTAATATTTATATTAATATTCTTAAAAAAATTTTAAAAGATTTTATTTATTTGACAGAGAGATAGAGAGCACAATAGACAGAGTGGCAGGCAGAGGGAGAGGGAGAAGCAGGCTCCCGGCTGAGCAGGGAGCTGGACACGGGGCTCGATCCCAGGACCCTGGGATCATGACCTGGGCCGAAGGCAGCCGCTTAACCATCTGAGCCACCCACGCGCCCCAATATTCTTAAAAATTTAATGTTAACATAATTCAAACTAACCTAACCAATTTCATATCCAGCAAAGAACAGGTAGCAATGGCTGATGTTATTGCAGAAATTTGCAAAATTGTGTATATTTAGTTCAATATTTATTTGAGACTCTCCTAAAAGCAGACCTGCAATGTCTCAAGATAAAAATGCCCAGCTTCCCAGGTATTTACCCCAAAGACACAGATGTAGTGAAAAGAAGGGCCATATGCACCCCAATGTTCATAGCAGCAATGTCCGCAATATCCAAAGTGTGGAAAGAGCTGAGATGCCCTTCAACAGACAAATGGATAAAGATGATGTGGTCCATATATACAATGGAATATTACTCAGCCATCAGAAAGGATGAATACCCAACTTTTACATCAACATGGGTGGGACTTGAGGAGATTATGCTAAGTAAAATAAGTCAAGCAGAGAAAGTCAATTATCATATGGTTTCACTTATTTGTGGAACATAAGGAATAGCATGGAGGACACTAGGAGAAGGAAGGGAAAAATGGGGGGGGAATTGGAGGGAGAGATGAACCATGAGAGA
>NW_028022236.1:0-659 GCF_054177405.1 Leptonychotes weddellii
TAATGTAATGCCAGTGTGCTGAGAGTTTTTATTGGCTTTTATTAAGAATGGATGTTGAATTTTGTTAAATTCTTTTCCTGTGTCTATTGAAATGATCAGATGCTTTTTGTTTTTTAGTTTGTTAATTTGATGAATTAGATTGGTTGATTTTCGAACTTAAAGCAAGTCTATCACTCACTGGTTTTTTGTTGTTGTTGTTGTTTTTCCTATTTTTCTTTATATGCTTTTTCCTTTTTTTTGGTCTTCTTTTGAATTTAGTTTTTAAAATTATTGTATTCCATTTTATTTCCATTCTTGACTTATTAGTTACAGCTCTTTGTTTTTTTATGTTGATGGTTGCTTTAGAGCTTATGGGGTTTTTAAGCTGGTTGCAGTCTACCTTCAAATGATGTTAATCGACTTCACATGCAGTATAATCATACTTCCATTTCTCCCTCCTGGCCTTATATACATATGTTATAAACCTCACAACACAATGTTATTTTTATTTGTTTGCTTAGATAGTTGTATTTTAAAGAGATTTAAGTAATAAGAAAAAAAATCTCCTATGTTTATCCATATAGCTCCCATTTCTGGTGGTCTCTATTCCTTTTTGTGGATCCATATTTCCATCTGGTGTCATTTCCTTTCTATCCAAAGGACTCCCTTCAGTATTTCTT
>NW_028022237.1:0-659 GCF_054177405.1 Leptonychotes weddellii
ACTGAGCCACCCAGGCGCCCGGACACAAACATTCTTCTCTGGGACTACTTTGTGCCAGTGTTCGGGGGATGGCAGCGTCTCATCCATGAGAGAAGCCACCAGTCCTTGTCACAACCGCTTGTCTAACACTCAGGTCCCTCCCACAGACTGGAAACTTCACAAGGTGGGGCCCCTGGAAACTGTCTCATTCCCCTAATACGGGGCCTCTGGCTTTATTGACAAAAATAACTAATAAAAGAATTAGTTAGTTAATAGATGAATAAGTAAATCAATGGACTGTTTATGTTAACTAATTTGAAAAACTATGAGCCTTTTGATGGTGTCTAGCCCAACATTTCTACTGTAATTTTGTTTCTGTTACATCACAGCCCGGACAGGTTATGCTCTGCACGAATTGAAAAGCTGACAGGCTTTCTAGAAATTTCTTTTTCCGTCTTTTAATTACCATGAATCATTTTTGGTTACCATCCCTCAATTTTCTTTCTTTTTTTTTTTAGATTTTATTTATTTATTTGACACAGAGCGCGCGCTCGAGTGCGCACAAGTAGGCAGAATGGCAGGCAGAGGGAGAGGGAGAAGCAGGCTCCCCGCTGAGCAAGAAGCCCAATGTGGGACTCGATCCCAGGACCCCGGGATCATGACCTGAGCCGAAGGCAGAC
>NW_028022238.1:0-659 GCF_054177405.1 Leptonychotes weddellii
AGAATTACCTGAGAAGATTTTCAAAATACCAGAGCCTGGGCTCCACCCCAAACCGAATCAATGAATATTAGGCATTGGTATTTTTTAAATGTTTATAGGTGATTCTCATATGAGAACAACTGTCCTGAGTGATATGGAGATTAGTCACTAGTGAGATCAATAAAATTCATTGATAGGGAGAGGCTTAAGATGGGAAGAAACGAGGAGAGCAGCTCATATACTAGTGGTCCCCTATCAGATGGGGTGGACTGTGTTAAACTGGACTTGAAAATCCACTCTGGAGTAGACATGGCCCATCTGTTCTTACCTTTGTGATAATTTGCATCTCTGGAGAAGGGCCTCATCCACCCCAGTCCAACTCTGTGTAGACCAACCACCAAGACTGTGGGGTATTCATTGTCAAACTATCCAAAACCACATGAGAACAATAGATATGGGGATGCTTCCCCTTGACCAGGGACACCAAAATAATATAAACCCTTCCATCACCTCTCCAACTCTCTGTACCCATCTGATAAGCTTCTAACTCGAGGAGAAAAAAATAATTATGTTGATATATGTGGTGTTAATCTTCCAATTTAAAAGCTGTGAGGAAATATTTATTTCATCAGGTTTATTTTTTAAAAAAAATAATTCATCTTAAAATATGCTTTGTCCAA
>NW_028022239.1:0-659 GCF_054177405.1 Leptonychotes weddellii
TTTTTTTTTTTTAAAGATTTTATTTATTTATTTGAGAGAGAGAGAAAGAGAGAGAGAGAGCATACAAGAGGGGGGAGGGTCAGAGGGAGAAGCAGACTCCCCGCTGAGCAGGGAGCCAGATGCAGGACTGGATCCTGGGACTCCAGGATCATAACCTGAGCCAACGAAGGCAGTTGCTTAACCAACTGAGCCACTCAGACACCCCTCAGGTTGGAATTCTTAAAATTGTTTTTCACCAGCTACATATAAGCCTCCTTCTTCGTTAGGTTGACTAGACCCATAAGTCTGGTGATTAAATCCAACGGGAAAGGATCGTATGTATCCACCACATGCTTGTAAGCAAAAGATACCAATGTAGTAGAATCACATGGGAAAAACAGCCTAGATCCCTGACTCATTACTTTGAGAAAGTTCTTCAGATGAGCTTTTAGACCTGCATCCAACTTTGTATGAAGGAGAAATGCACCTTTACTTCATAAGCCTTTAAGAATTTGAAAACTGTTTGTTACCTCAGCATAGCTTAGCATGACTAAGATTCAAATGCAACAATTATGAATTCATGTATTGAAACAAATATAGTTAGCATGAAAGAGCTCAACTCATCATGACTTAATAACAGGTCATGATGGCTTCTAGGGACCTCTTAAGCAATTCTGTAC
>NW_028022240.1:0-659 GCF_054177405.1 Leptonychotes weddellii
ATAGAATTTGCTAGAAACAACATTAAAACATAGTATAAAGTCCCAGTACATTTTATAGGTGACTTTTGAGCTAAGGGACAAATGTTGTGACATAGATTTGGAGCTGGTACTGATTTCTTAAATTTATTATACCCATTATTATGAATGATTTTATAGAAATACATAAATAATGTATACATGTTTATAGGCTAATATTCTTTAAAAAAGCAATGCCAAAGTTTCAGGAGAGAAGGATTATATGAAACCACTGATATAAGGAAGTTACCCATTAAATAGAACAGAATGAGATCAAGCCTCAGAGTCTTGACTGTATGAGATTTATCAGGTATGCACACCATCGTACACTCAGTACAGACTGAACTGAAAAAGGATAAGTAACCCAGAATGTCTTAATATAGTGTCCACATAACCAGGATGAAATATGCAAGTATTATGGGAAGAAACACTATAAAAATCCTCATAAGACTCCTGAAATTTACCATGTAACTTTTGAAATATGTAATTGTTACATTTTTTGAACACTAAAAATTACAAATTTTAGTTGAGATTGAAAATCACAAATCAGATGATCTCATGGAGAGTCTTGAAGCTATTATGTTCATATATTCCATGCTACACTTGATAGATAGATGATAGATAGATAGGTAGATAGATAGATA
>NW_028022241.1:0-659 GCF_054177405.1 Leptonychotes weddellii
TTTGAGAGAGAGAGAATGAGAGACAGAGAGCATGAGAGGGAGGAGGGTCAGAGGGAGAAGCAGACTCCCCGCCGAGCAAGGAGCCCGATGCGGGACTCGATCCCGGGACTCCAGGATCATGACCTGAGCCGAAGGCAGTCGCTTAACCAACTGAGCCACCCAGGCGCCCTTAAACAGTTACTTTTAAAATAAAACTACCGAGAGATCGGGACTGGCTGGGATTGCGAAAGATCAACATGCCTTTGGCTAGAGATTTACTACACCCGTCCTTGGAAGAGGAAAAGAAAAAACATAAAAAGAAACGGCTAGTTCAGAGCCCAAATTCCTATTTTATGGATGTAAAATGTCCAGGTTGCTACAAGATTACCACGGTTTTCAGCCATGCTCAGACGGTGGTTCTTTGTGTAGGCTGTTCAACAGTGTTGTGCCAGCCAACAGGAGGAAAGGCCAGACTCACAGAGGGTGTTCATTTAGAAGAAAGCAACACTAATGATCCACACAACCTCTTGAATTTGTGTTATATCGCAGAAAGCCTTATCAGTTCAGTAATTCCAGTTATCTACCAAGATAATGTAATTATGCTTAATTTTGTAAGGTTTACAACAGTGATGTCCTATTTTGGTGTCAGTTTTTCAATAAAGTTTTGATTATGGGCAAAA
>NW_028022242.1:0-659 GCF_054177405.1 Leptonychotes weddellii
TGTGCTACCACCATTATTTCTCCCTCATAATCAGAATCTATCGCCCCAGTCATCACCTGGATACCTTTAAAATTTAGGCTAGATCTGCCTAACATAAGACCCACGGTTCCTCTTGGTAAAGGTCCATAATAACCCGTGGGTATTTTTTGAGGCCCGAGATCAGGGTGAAGATTTACTGTAAAAGGAGTGGTTAAATCTACTGTGGCACTTCCCTGGGTGGCGGGACTGAGTGATAACATGGAGGGTTTATGTGTGCAGCAGGAAGTTGCTGCTGGAGAGGCGACATATTGAATCCCCCGTTGTTGTTCGGGGCCTGGGAGTGGCCCTGCATCCCGTTTCCCGACCTTAATGGGAGTGGGTTACCTTGCCTGTCAAATTTGGATTTGCATTCCTTGGTCCAATGTTTGCCTTTGCTGCAATGAGGGCAGAGGCTAGGGTTGGTATTAGAAAGGGAATTGGTTCTAGGTTGGGGGGCTTTACGGCATTCCTTCTTGACATGTCCTATTTTCCCACAATTACAACATTTTATATTCTTTTGTTTTTGTAGGGCCTTGAGTTGAAGGGAGGCTACTCGGGCTTGATGTGTAAAAGTGCCAATATTTCTACATAGACGAAGATAATCGAGAATACCTCCTATTTCTCTATGTGGCCGGATGGCC
>NW_028022243.1:0-659 GCF_054177405.1 Leptonychotes weddellii
TAGTAGGATCATTCTGGGCCAGTTTTTCTGAGGACCAGAACAGGGCTTGTGTCTGAGGGTATGTGCATGTGGTGTGTTCTGGGTTTGTAGTCCCACTCGTGGTCCTGTGCGCTGAGCAGATCTCAGAAAACACAGCAGGAACATCATGAAAAATAAAAATGTCCCATGCTTGTGGAATGCCTTACTCTTCTTAAACCACATTCCTATCCTCATTGCCTCACTCTTTCAACTGGAAGTCTTCCCTTTGGGTTCTCTCAACAAGTTTGTTGGTTAAATAGAGATTCTTAGTGTAGGAGCTATGAAATTTATCTTTGCTCCCACAACACCTAGTATCTGGCACACACTAAGCACTCAAGATGTAATTGCCAGTGGGTATGAGCAAAAGAACACACCCATGGGTATTTAGCTTATGCTTCAGCAAGATGTGTTACTCTGTAGGCTGGGGTTCAGGAACAGGTTGGACCCTGCCTTGTTCTGCCCCATTCTGCTCTGACATTGTGAAGTTGGGGCTTTTGCCAAGGGATGCTGGGAGATGCAGGGGCTGCCCGAGCTGGGGCATTGGCTCCTTTACCCGCCAAGAGATGCAGCTTAGGTTTTTTTTTTTTTTTTTTGTGCAGAATAATAGGTTTATTTATTTATTTATTTTTATTTTATTATGT
>NW_028022244.1:0-659 GCF_054177405.1 Leptonychotes weddellii
GCCTGGGTGGCTCAGTCGGTTGAGCGACTGCCTTCGGCTCAGGTCATGATCCCGGAGTCCTGGGATCGAGCCCCACATCGGGTTCCCGGCTCGGCGGGGAGCCTGTTTCTCCCTCTGACCTTCCCCCCTCTCATGCTGTTTCTCTCTCGCTCGCTCTCTAATAAATAAATAAATAAAATCTTTAAAAAAAAAAAAGATTAAGAATTGAAATTAAAAAAAAAATAAGTAGCCATCAATTCTGGATAAATACAGACATTAGCTTCAGCATGACTAAAAATCTTGTGGTCAAGCCCCATCTGCCCAGCATATTGTTTTGTACAATGTGCTATTATAATGGTAACTTTGTCCCTATCATGAAAATTCATCAGTGAATTTTGAAATAAAGTAGCATGATTTGAAGGCAAAGTTTAATTGTTGTCCAAACATGGGACGTTTCAGGTAACGTCCCCCCCCACCCCCAGAATAACTAACTAAATAAATACAAAACAAAACAAAAACACACAAACAAAATCTCAAAATCATCTTTTCCTCTTTGTGCTTCTGACCTTTCTGTTGTTTTCACCTCCTTCCTTATAATCCCTATCCAATTACGTGAAGGAGCTAAACTCGCTCCTTCCCTTCTTGAACACCTATTCACTCATTAAACCAGCAATCAAGCT
>NW_028022245.1:0-659 GCF_054177405.1 Leptonychotes weddellii
CGCGTCGGGCTCCCTGCTCGGCGGGGAGTCTGCTTCTCCCTCTCCCCCTCCCCCCTCTCGTGTACTCCCTCTCTCTCATTCTCTCTCTCTCAAATAAAAAATAAATAAAAAAATCTTAAAAAAAACAACAACAAAAAAGAAACTTAAAAATAAAAAAAGAAATATAGTTTGAATATGTGGCCAAATTTGCAAAGCTCGATCTTTCAGGAAAACTCCTGAATTGTGGCCTCTTTTGAAAACATCAGCACATCTGGCCACTCAGGGCCAGCTTCCTGCAAGGCCGGAGCGGGCCTTGGGGAGGGAAGGCTGCTCTGATTTTCTGATTCCCGCTGGGCCTCAAGGGGTAGGAGATCACAAACTCAGCACAGGCTCTCTCAAAATTCTTCCCAGGAATTTGTACAGGTGCTACCAAAATGCCATGGAATAAAAACCACGACTTTTAGAAGAGGTATCAGCACGTTATTAAACTTCAGTCATTAAACCAACACTGACACAGAACTTGCTACCTAGGGCCAAACACTGTGCTTTACCACTATGAACCTCTCATTAGAACCCTATGAAGAGGGCGCCTGGGTGGCTCAGTTGGTTGAGCGACTGCCTTCGGCTCAGGTCATGATCCTGGAGTCCCGGGATCGAGTCCCACATCGGGCTCCCTGCTT
>NW_028022246.1:0-2000 GCF_054177405.1 Leptonychotes weddellii
GAGCCAATTCTACACATTTAAGTCAGCTATTCGGTGTCATAAACACAGAGCAAAAATCCATAAGGGAAAAATGATTGTACATCTGGCACCAAGATGGCTCGAAGAATTAGCCTCATAAGGAGGAAGTCAGGTTTTTCTATCCTATATTCTTTAAAGGATAAATACCCAAAATAGAATTGTTTCCAAAGTAATCCAGGATTGAGGAGACTCCACAGAGGAAACAAGAATGAATGAGATGTGAGCTAGTCAAAAGTGGAAACTTCCCCTCAGTATACCAGGAACTTGTAATTATTTAGACCTGACAACCTGGCCTAGAAACCAAAAAGAGTGTCACTTGTTTGTCCTTCCATTTCTACTTTTTTAGCTTTGGTGCTCATCAAAGTCTCCAGAGAATGCCTAATTTTTAAGCCTCTCATCGCTCCTATCTAGAATTTCACTCATTCATTCTTTCAGTTACTCAATGATGATTTTTATTTGCTGAGCCTTGCGCTAAGGATCTGAGTCCATAAGAAGTGAGGAATCTGGCTTCCCCATCTTCCCCCTTGCCTCCAGCCACCAGCATCTACTGGAATTAATCCATTGAGTTTTGAAAGCCCTTGAGATTCAGCATGATTAGTTTTAAAATTAAGAGCAACTATTAATGTAATAAATGAAATAAGTATTAGAAAAAAACATGAGCGAATTCTTTTTTACAACTTGGATGTGGAGGAAGTCTTTCTAACTATAAGTCAAATATACATGTTTACGAAAATAAAAAGGAAAAGGAAAATTTGTCCAAAGAATTTAACAATTCTTTTGCACAGAAAAAAATACCAAAGCAAAGTCAAAAAACAAATGCATGCAAGGAAAAACTATTTACGATATTTAATCACAGATTCAATCACCCTAATATAAATGGATATTCTTAAAAGTTGAAGGCAATAGGGGTTCAAAACCCAGTTTTTAGTATGAGCAGAACAAAAGAATAAGCAGTTCACAGAAAAGGATACAGAAATGGCCTTTAAAAATATGAAAATATGCTTAACTGTCCTAATAATAAGAGGAAACAAGTTAAAACTACAGTGAGAATTTTGACAACTGTACTATACTAATGGAGCCAATTAACTGTAGGAGACACTGGGTGTGGAGTACATGGGAGCTCCTTATACTGTCTTACAACTTTTCTGTTTTAATCTAAAACTATTCTAAAATTTAAAAAAGCTTATTAGATGTATTCCTTGGTTAGATTTATTCTTTGCCTCTTTGGAAGAACAAATATTGTGAAGATGTCAAAGCTACCTAGAGCAATCTACACATTCAATGCAATCCCCATCAAAATACCATCAACTTTTTTCAAAGAAATGGAACAAATAATCCTAAAATTTCTATGGAATCAGAAAAGACCCCGAATAGCCAGAGGAATGTTGACAAAGAAAAGCAAAGCTGGTGGCATCACAATTCCGGACTTTAAGCTCTATTACAAAGCTGTCATCATCAAGACAGCATGGTACTGGCACAAAAACAGACACATAGATCAATGGAACAGAATAGAGAGCCCAGAAATGGATCCTCAAATCTATGGTCAACTAATCTTCGACAAAGCAGGGAAAAATGTCCAATGGGAAAAACACAGTCTCTTCAACAAATGGTGTTGGGAAAATTGGACAGCCACATGCAGAAGAATGAAACTGGATCATTTCCTTACACCACACACAAAAATAGACTCAAAATGGATGAAAGACCTAAATGTGAGACAGGAGTCCATCAAAATCCTAGAGGAGAATGCAGACAGCAACCTCTTCGACCTCAGCCACAGCAACTTCTTCCTAGAAACATTGCCAAAGGCAAAGGAAGCAAGGGCAAAAATGAACTATTGGGACTTCATCAAGATAAAAAGCTTTTTTTTGCACAGCAAAGGAAACAGTCAACAAAACCAAAAGACAACCGACAGAATGGGAGAAGATATTTGCAAATGACATATCAGATAAAGGGCTAGTATCCAAAATCTATAAAGAACTTAT
>NW_028022247.1:0-10941 GCF_054177405.1 Leptonychotes weddellii
ACTTAGTTTGTAAGTAGCCTAACATCTCAGATCCTGTACTGTTCTTAACACATTCCAATTGAATAAGAGGTACACTGGTTTTGTGTATAGAAAGCTGTTATAGTTATCCTTCATTTAAATCTTTATCCACCTCTTGTAATCCTCAGATTTCTGGAAGAACACATAGTGAAATATAAGCTTATACTTGAACTTGACAAGAAATGACCCAATGGCAATCATCCAGAATTTTTATCTAGAGAAATTTCCTCACTAGCTGAAGCATACATACATATTCATTGCTATGAAACCACAAAGACACCACAAAAGACAGTTTCTCAAATTCACCAGGTAAAGATAAAGGCACACACATTCCAACTTCAGAAAGAGTTAACCTCATATTCCCATCTAATCCAACTGCCACTCTGAGACTTAACAGAATTTCAGAATTTCAATTGGTTGGAGAGTAACCACCTACAATTTTTCAAATTATTTAAGAACAATTAAGATAATTGTTATATACAATATTTCTTTTTTTTAATTTTTTTTACAATATTTATAAACTTAAGTCCTACAACAACAGAGAAATACACACCCACCACCACACATTATCTATATCTTTCCTCCACTTTGTTGTTTTCCAGAGTACTTAGTATCGCCTAACATCCTTTATCTATCACTTGTTTATTTCTTTATTACCTGCCTCTCTCCACTAAAGTCAAACAGTGTGATCACTAGAGCAATAACAGAATATGATACATAGTAGGTACCCAATAAATATTGAATGAATTAATACATTAAATAAATAGATATGTTAATTGACCTTTTTTTTTTTACAAAATTAGGAAACTACTGAAAAGAGTTTTATATTCTGCTTTATAAATTAAAATATTATGAGCCTTTCCCTCTGTCATTAAATATTCTTTCAAGCCATTATTTTTTATGACTATATAAAATTCCCATTTTACTGATCTACCATAACTTAAATATTTCCTTATTCGTAGACACTTGGCTTTTGTCCAGTGTTTTGATATTATAAATGATCCTCCTTATATTTCCATGAATACTCATCTTTGGCTATTTCAGTGCTAAGTATGTACTCTCATTTTGGTGAATGCCTATATACACAATTTTAGATGAAAACCAATTGTGCTTTAGATCTGTCCTACTTTAAAAATTTTGGATAAAGTGTAATTATTTCCATTATAGATTTATTTGAAAATATTTGTCATATGAGTCTCCCAAAGAGGAAATCCTTCACTTCACTATTACAGTTTAGAAAAAAGAAAACTGAGACCAAACATCTCAGAGACTTCGTTTTATTGTATAATAAATAGGACAAATAAACTTACATCTTTCAAATGATGTTTCTGTATTATTTCCCTTTTGCAACACTTTAAGTAATTAAACATTGAAATTGTTCGCTCAAAATTATCTTGGATTTTAAAATTAGAAGTTCTTTTTCCCCTTGTTTAAAGTTTTAACTTATTTTCTTTTTGCAAACCTTTGAGAAAGAAAGAAGCTTAAAATCCACTCCGTACTGTGAAAGTTTTGCACATCTTACAATGGTCCTCCAAATGTTTCTGATTCACACATTTTGCTGGAATTACAATGGTGGAAAGTGGGTCTTCCAGTTGAAATACACACACACACACACACTCTCGCGTGCGTGCACGCACACACATGCATTTATTGAGACTATCCCAGTAATTTATCACCATAGTTTTGTCTCTCTGACTTTTTTCCACTTTCTGACTGAGTCATGGTACTGATTTGGGGGTAAGATTGTGACACTGCACACAAGCCATGTTCCTGATATCCATCTCCAAATAATAGACCATCTCGGATTTACCACTCTTGAAATTCAGATCCTGTTTTCCAAACCTATTATATTTTTTCTAGGCATAGTATAATGCCTATTGAAAGTGCCTCTTATGATTGGGAGCTACCAACTATATACCTGTAACAATGATCCAGAATTTTGTGTGAATGTATTCTTTGGTATGTATCATGGCACAAGTGAGAACATACAGCTTGGCCTCCTAGGAAATGAAGAGAAAGGGTGGGATGGTGTGATAACTCTAACAGTTAAAAGATTTCACTGCTTTCTTACAATCTGAGATAAGCCCTTACAGGAAGTTAGAGCCTCTTTGTGACAAAGGCCATCATTGGTTGGTCCCTTCTGTTTTCTTGACCGTAGGGTCAAAGTCACTCCAACACACTAAATTTAAGTGTTTCATGCCAGTGCTAGATAAATTCATTGGTCTGTAGACTGGCTGTATGAAGAGCTGAGAACCATGCGAAGCAATACCTGATATGTCCTATTATAATAAAAGAGAGCTGGAATACGACTCAGTCTAGGCCAGGGGTTGAAACATTTTCTATAAAGAGCCAGAGAGTAAATATTTCAGGCTTTGAGGGCTATGGGGTCTTCTCAACTATTCAACTGTGTTGTTGTAGCATGAAAGCAGCCATAAACAATACATAAACTAATGAGCATGGCTGTGTTCCAATAAAACTTTATTTACAAAAACAGGTGACCCACTGGATTTGGCCCACAGGCTGTAGTCTGGTGACTGTCACTTGTATTGGCTTCTATTCTGACATGGCGACTAAGCACAAGTAAATCACCTAATTACTCTGGCCTTTAAATTCACCATCTATAAAAACATTAATAGAATTCTAGATCTTAATGTACTGGAGGATATCGGCATGTATGTCCACCCAAAAAAGACAACCACACATTGACCTCTAAATATTTTTGCTATAAATACACATACACATGTGGATTTGATTAAAATGCTGTATTTGATGTCTCTGCTTCAGTTACTCCAAAGTTACCTTTTCAGTAGCCAGTCAGAAAAATGTGGCCTGAAACATGCATCTATCAATTTTTAGCTTTATGAACATAGGTAAATTAATTTCTGCCTTTATGTCTCATATCCTTTTCCAAAATGGGGATAATTAAACTAAACAAAATTATTCTAACTGCATGTGTAACTGCATGTGTTCAAATCAAGGTGTCCCCAGGTCATTCAATCTTTCGGTCCACTCATTCATAAGCAAGTATCTTGATGTCCATCTTAATGTGGTGGAATGCTCCAAATTCTCAGCAATATCTCCAAAAGCTGTAAATAGAGTTAGAGTTTTCCTATACGTGCCCTCACTATAACTACTTCCCTGCAAGCTTCTACAATGAGCAACCTTTCTCATGGTCTACTTTTGTTCACACTAGATTACCCCTCATCTTCAATTTTCCTAGAGCTATTGTGTTCTTTAGAGTGTCATAAACAATTAAGGGGCACCTAGAGTAAATTTTAGCATGAGGAATGACGTATAGAACCAGAGAAGTTGGATTAGAAGGAGGAGGAGGACGGGGAAGAGAAGGAAAAGGAGAAGAAAGAGGAAGGAGGGAGAGGAGGTGGAGGGAGAAGAGAGAACAGGGGGGAGGAGAAGGAAAAGAAAAAAATGGAAAATTATTATTATTATTCATGTTATAATTTCCTATTACTGGGAATTTCATGGGTTACATTCCTCTATGGTCTAGTCCTCCTGCCATGTCCTTCAGACTCCTCTTTCTTGTTAAACCATTAATACATCTCTCTATTTTCTCTATTCCCACACCTCTTCCACTTTCTCCAACCAAACAAAAATTTACTCACTTTACTATGTAGAACAAATCAGCTCTTCTTTGAAGCAATCTTCTTAAAAAAACTCCTTACAAGTCAAGATGCATTCTGTGGCATTTTCATTCTACCCTCACTTAGTCGGCAGGACTCACTAGTTAAGAAAAAAGAGACCTCTGGGTAGATACTTAAAAGATTTGAATGCAGGGTTGTCTGGGTGGCTCAATCATTAAGCATTTGCCTTTGGCTCATGTCATGATCCCAGGGTCCTGGGATCGAGCCCCTCATTGGGCTCCCTGCTCGGCGGGAAGCCTGCTTCTCCCTCTCCCGCTCCCCCTGCTTGTGTTCCCTCTCTCACTGTCTCTCTCGCTGTCAATAAATAAATAAATAAAAATCTTCAAAAAAAAAAAAAAGAATCGAATGCAGAGACTTGAACAGGTATTTGTACACCTATATGAATAGCAGCGTTACTCACAATAGCCAAAAGGTGGAAATCACCCAAATATCCATCGATGGGTGAATGGATAAACAAAATGTGGTATTTCACATACAATGAAATAGTATTCAAACTTTAAAAGAAAGGGAATCCTGACACATGCTACAACTGAAGACATCCTAAATGAAATAAACCAGATACAAAAGGACAAACACCGTAGCCAGAGTATTCAAACCCTTAGGGACTGAATATAGGAAGGTGGTTGCCAGGGGCTGGGGGAATGGCCAATTGTTATTTAATGGGTACAGAGTTTCAGATTTGCAAAGATAAAGTTCTGGAGGTGGATGGGGGTGATGGTTGCACAACAATGTGAATATACTTAATGCCACTGAACGATACACTTAGAAATGGCTAAAATGGTAAATTTTAATTATGCATATTTTGGCACAATAAAAAAAGACAGAGCAGAGACAATCCATTTGATTTTCAAAAGCCAATGTTTTTGAATTCTAAGAGTTGGGCTTTTGAGTATAAGTTCTCAAGGTCACAGTGTATAAAGTCCCCACCATAACAAGACAGATTAAGAAAAATGCAGGTTCATGTAAGAGCCATTTTTCTCATGTCAGTGGATAATAGCATTATCTGGGCTGAGGAAGACAACACAGAGTCAGAGAAGACAAAAACTTAGTGTTATTTGGTAAATAAGAGTCAAGCTGAGTACCAGGAAGACAGGGACATCATGTACTTTGTTGGGAAAGTAGAGAAAAGGACAACAGTTTCAGCTGCATCCCTGACCTATATCACCAACACCAAGAAAGGACAGTGACACAGCAAGAGCCCAGAGCTTGCTTGGGCCCACCATAGTTCAGGAGCAAAACATACGTCTGCATGGGTGAGTAGAAGGATCTAAACAAATGAATGAATCAAAATCATGGAATTACAGAATGTTCCAGTGATGCAAAGTTCAACAGAATGACTTTTCATTCACATCACAGTATCACTGAAGCTATTATGGCCTTACACAGCCACTTCAACTTTCCAAGGATCTAGAGTGGCATGCAGAAACGACTGGATTTATTTCAAGATCCTTCACAGTTTGTAGAAATGGCTAGAAGTGAAGTAACCTGCAGAGACCCGATGTGCTGTCCAATGCAGTAGCCACAAGCCATGAATCACTCTTCAAGTATAAATAAATTGAAATTAAATATAATTAAATACTCGGGTACCCAGTGGCATTAGCCACATTTCAAGTGCTCAATAGCCACCCATGGCTAGTGGCTACCCAAACAGAGCAGATACAATACATTTCCAACATCACAAAAAGTTCGCCTGGATGACACTGGTTTAGAACAAAAGGCTACAAAAGCGATCTATGTGGCTGAACCACCAAGAATCCTATGAATAGACCAGAGTACCTCCCACCTCTTGCCAACATGAACAGGAAGCACAAAGAACCAGATGTCTCCTGCCCCCTGAGATTTTTAAAGCACCCAGAATATAAATATAATCCAGGAAAGTAGAAAGACTCTGGATTAACTAAAATTGTGTTTCTACCACACACAGAATTGAAGCTCAAAACAGACACGAAGTTCAGCTTTTTAAAAAAATGTAAAGCTTCCTACATACATAGGCTTATGAATCAAAATTTGTACTATATCACACATAAATCACGCTTTCATGAGATAAAACAGGCTACACTATTGTGTGAAAGTGTCTGTAGCACCTTTTTAAGATAAGATTGTATTCTTATCACCACCTATATGAAACGTGCAACACAGTGCCCAGTTTATCCAGCTGGTTTATAGACGACACTCAGAAATGGTAGTTTTTCTGATGATTACTCCCTAAACACATCTTGTTATGGACACACAAAATAAAAGTATATATCTGACAAGCAAAACTTCCATATCTAAAAACAACAAAACCGTCATTGAGAATAAGCAGCCAACAAGAGCCGAGAGAACGTGAAGTCCTCTAAGTCAGAAAATCCGGCGTGTCTTTGATGCAATGGTCCCTGAGAAAGTTTTGCGAATTCCAAACTGTAGAATACACCAGGTTCTTGCACCCCTGGCGGCACGGGAACTGGCAAGAGCTGTGCCGTCAAATTCACACTAATCAGTCAACAGTTGGCCAAATCAAATTGCAGCCAAAGTTGCTAGAGTCGTTGATAAAATAAACAGTTGTTGAGAGGGACATGGTGCAAGCTGGTGAGATCGCACTAGCAGCCGGGACTTGGGGTGTGAATGAAAAGGGACAGGAAGTAGAGGCCAGTTGAGAGCCTTACGACCTACACAGTTTCAGACCCGGGTAGAACACACTTCCTAACCCTTTTGTCTCTAACCCTCCTAATAGTGGGGGATCTCAACTGCAGCTGAAATAGACCAAGAAAGGCAGGATAAATGAACCAATGAAACTTAGGGGTAATACTCCTGATGTGCAGCCTCTGTTTTGAAGGTGGGAGCAGGGCTTAGAAATAAATAAAAACCTCTAAATCCACTGGCAGGCCAAAATTGGGGGATTTGAGAAAAATAAAGCTATTAACTGTTAGTTGGTACAAATTCTACGGAAGTGGGTATGACCTAAGAGCTTCTGGAAAAGCCGAAGTTCCCTGCGGCCCCCACCTACTTCCAAGGCAGCCAGCCACCAGCTCTCCCTGTCAGCCAAGTTTCACGCCATCAGTATGTGCATGGAGGAAGGAACGTCAGAAAGAAGGGCAACTGGACAAAGATAAAGCGACATCATTCCAACTAGTCATTTTTTCTCCCTCATCCCACTAAGTCACAGTGGCTGGGTCTTGTTTTAAATTTAGCTTTCCTAGGTCCATGTTCAGCATTAGGTACAGAAAAAAAAAACTATATGTTAATACAACTTAGTAAATGTCTCTTTCATTAGCCAGGGTTTCAGTTTTTGCACTTGATTAGTTTATAATTTATGGGTGAGTCACAAATTTGTCTTCTAGGGTAGTTAACTCCAAGAACTGCATTTAAATGAGCATCTTGTAAAGCTCAGAGAAAAATGCAGTCCCAGTTTACAGGGACTGAGAAAAGATGTAAAAGATCTAGTAGGGTCAAATAATTTTTTAAGAAGGAAAAAATTCAAGAAAAGTTTTAAAAGTTGTTTTTAAGACTTGATGAATTTGGGGGTGTGGAGATAAGCCATGGAAGTAAACATGGCCATGGATGCGGTTATGTTCAGGAAAATGAGGAAGGAAGGAAAATGCCATTCACTAAGCACCTACTTATCCAGAACTGTGCTTAATGGCAGAAAGTTTTTACCTTGGAGGTTTTGCTTATTACTGTGTTCCGCATTGTTATCCTTATTTTCTAGATGAGGAATTAGTTGCCCAGGAAGGTGAAGTAAATGGGTCAAGAACCACACTTGCTGAGTGGCAATGCTTAGATTTGAACCCAGATCTCTATCTTCAAAGTTAAGCTATAGATTTGAAAGAGGACTTATCAGCCACAGACTATTTTCAGTGGGAACTGGGACTTTCATTCAGCCAATATTAAGTGAACATCTACTGCGTGTTGACCACTGTTATGGGAAAATGACCAATGGTGCATTTTGGAAACTTGTCAAGCCTAGAGAAAATGGGATAGTGTTGACAACGCTATCGGCTCTACCCACTTCAGAGGCGGTTACAGAGAAAGGAACTAACCTTTCTTCCCATTTCCTATTTACTTTCTTTCCATACATCATCCAGCAAGGCTTCAACCAGCACTCAGAGCCAGCAGCTTCAGAATGTCGGGTCACAAACAGAAAGCAGTGGAAAGTGCTGTACTGTTACCCATAATAGCAGGACTGCCCAGCCTGTCTTTGTCTCATTCTATGGCTTCTTTTTTTTTTTTTTTTTAAAGATTTTATTTATTTATTTGACAGAGAGAGACAGTGAGAGAGGGAACACAAGCAGGGGGAGTGGGAGAGGGAGAAGCAGGCTTCCTGCAGAGCAGGGAGCCCGATGTGGGGCTCGATCCCAGGACCCTGGGATTATGACCTGAGCCGAAGGCAGACGCTTAATGACTGAGCCACCCAGGTGCCCCACTGAGCCACCCAGCTGCCCCCATTCTATGGCTTCTTGAAATTAAGGCCAGACAGAATGGAGAGCCAGCCCAAAGTGACTTTGTAATATGTCATTTATACCATGCTACCAGTGACATTTTTAATCGGCAATCAACTTCTTAGTGACATATGTAGTTTCTCATTTCTAAGCAAGACAGAATACTCAAAGAAAACAACAGGTATAGAGCTAAGGTTTTCAATATTGAATTTACAGACAATCCAAATGTCTAGAATAATTCTTATTATCCAAATTCTGATATGGCCGTTAAGGAAATTATAGTTGTTTTCTAAGTACTAATCTTTTAAAGGGATTGCCTAAATAACATGTAATAAAAACAACACAAAACTTCAATATGAGTTTCCTTATTGTCCTACTGTAAATCATTTCCAGGCCTACAAGTCCTTGGCAGAGTATCCTGAAATGACAGTGATGAATCAATCCTTCCTTTCCTTTTGTCCCCCCTCCCTTTCTCTTTTTCTCTTCCTTTTTCTCTCCCTTTCTTCTCTCTTTCCCTCCTTCCTTCCATTTACTTACCACCACAGATACAACAAACCCCTGCTTATTTTTCAAGAGTGATTTCAATTCTGAAGAACATCCGTTAACACAGCTAATTATATAATACCCATTAACACAGCTGAATTCCTAAAATAATGATTTTGTTCCATTTTCATTATCTATATGTCTGTTTCTTTTACCCACAGAATTAATTGTGGTGGTAAAATGTGCTTCTCCCTCTATATTCCTGACTAGCTTAATCAAATAATTCCTTAAAGTACATCACTTCTCATTTTAAATGTAGCTTTAAAAAACAGGTTAACAACTGCCTACATTTAACAGTACATTTTATGTGCTATAATATTATATGTCATCTGCTACCAATTTTATAGGCTTAGCAGAATAAAATAATCATTGATCTTTTTCATATGAATGCTATTAAGAAAAACGATGTAAACTTCAACTGATTAAAATGTTACTTAAGATGCTTTACTAAAACTTATTTTAAAGCAATTTTTCTCATTAAGACTTGACAAATCTGGAGAGCACTTTATTTAATCTCCATTATGAGGATGTTTTGCATGCAAAGAAGAGTCTGCAGGACCGTGAGACCAGAGAGACTCAGGCGGTCTAGAGTCACTGGTACCTGTGGGCAATTATTTCTGGCAGATCTGCTGTGCAAATTGTTTCTTACACAAATCGAGGTGGGAAGAGCAGGGAACCAAGATCTTTCTCATAGTTTTAGTCTTCTATAAATATCGATAACAACTCCCAATGAAAACCTGTGTGATTCTTACACATCTCTTATGATTCCTTGATTAAAATATCCCACAACAGGAATTTAACATATTTAAAGGATGCTAGTAGGTGACAAAAGAACTGGAAAAGATCTATCAGGAAATAGCAAAGGAGCAATCATCCTTGCTACTTTCCCAACTGTTCAAAGCCAGTACCATATTCTTGAGGTCAGGTGTGTTCTAGGAAATAAGATATACGTGAGATTTCATTTAACCCCCAAATAACCCATGAGGCAGTTAGTAGTGTTACTTCCATTTTACAGATGAGGTAATAGAGAGACAGGGAAACTAAGTAACTTCCTCTACGCTATATATTTAGTAAGAAGTGAATCCAGAATATAAACCTTCGACTCTGGTTCCAAAACCCATTGTCTTCAGCTCCATGGCCTTGTTCCTCAATATGTGGTCCCTGCCAAGCAGGGTCGGCTTTCCCTGTAACTTCGTTAGAAGTGCATTTTCTGATTTAATTGCCTACAGATATTTGGGAACTGCTCTACACTATAACAATAATATGAATAATAATAACATAAATTACATTATATATTATATATTTCTTTATAGCTTTAAGGTATGGGCACATATACTACTGAACCATGGGCAAACCTAGGCTAGAGGGCAAGTAAGAAGAACTTTTTTTTGTTTTTTTTTAAGTAGGCCCAACATGGGGCTTGAACTCATGACCCTGAAATCAAGACGTCAGCTGAAATCAAGAGTCTGACGCTTAACCGACTGAGCCACACTGGTGCCCCAAGAAGAAAGTTCTGAAAGACAAAGAGTCTATTTGGATGTCACTGGAGGTGTTCTGTCCCGCAGTTTTTAAGACAGCATGAACAAGCTGGATTCTTGGAAGATTATGGTGGGAGTGGTCATGGATTCGTGTCTCCAGAAACTACTTAGTGCTATGACATCATGGAAATTTGCTGAACTTGCCTAGGAAGGGTTGCCCCACCACATCAGAAAGCTATCTTACCGGGGTGGGGGGAGCGGAGAAAGATGGTGGAGGAGTAGGAGACCTGGATTTCATCTGGTCTCAGGAATTCAGTTGGATAGGGATCAAACCATTCTGAACACTTACAAACTCAACAGGAAATCGAAGAAAAGAATAGCAACAACTCTGAACAGAAAAGCAACCACTTTCTGGAAGGTCTTTTCTGATTTGTTTAGAGTATATTTTCTGAGGATGTTGTTCCCTGTTAGCATTTTGTTCTCTCATTAATCTATTCTCCTCTGGACAAAACGACAAGATGGAAAAAATCACCTCAACAAAAAGAACAAGAGGTAGTACCGACTGCCAGGGACCTACTCAATACGGACATTAGTACGATGTCAGATCTAGAGTTCAGAATCATCACTTTAAAGATACTAGCTGGGCTTGAAAAAAGCATGGAAATTATTAGAGAAACCCTTTCTGGAGAAATAAAAGACCTAAAATCTAACCAAGTAGAAATCAAAAAGGCTATTAATGAATTAATGAGGTGAAATAAAAAATGGGGGTGCTAACTGCTAGGATAAATGAGGCAGAAGAGAGAATCAGTGATACAGAAGACCAAA
>NW_028022248.1:0-659 GCF_054177405.1 Leptonychotes weddellii
TTTTTTTTTTTTTAAAGATTTTATTTATTTATCTGAGAGAGAGAATGAGATAGAGAGAGAGAGCATGAGAGGGGGGAGGGTCAGAGGGAGAAGCAGACTCCCTGCCGAGCAGGGAGCCTGATGCGGGACTCGATCCCGGGACTCCAGGATCATGACCTGAGCCGAAGGCAGTCGCTTAACCAACTGAGCCACCCAGGCGCCCAGTAAGATTTCCTTTTAATGAACAGGATAAGGTGGATGTCATGGCAGTGGACTCACACTATCTCAGAAAAGGCTGTATGGCGTGGCGGGCACCCCCACATGGCCTCCTGGAAGCTTCTGCTCCAGCCCCAGCCAACTCTTCAGAGCTCTGGAGTGCTACCAACAGCTGGCTGGAACCTCACGAGACCCTTAGATATAACTACTCATCTGAGCACTTTCTTGATTCCTGACCCTCAGTCAGAAACTGAGATAACAAACATTGTTTTAAGCTACTAAGGTTTGGGGGTTGTTCGGCGACAATAGGTAACCAATAGAAGCCATTAAAAATTTTTTTCTCCAAACTGACATTTATACAACCTACTTTGCCTGACCACAAATATTAATGACAAGAACAAATAATGTCAGCAGTGGAGGTGGGGGGAAGGAGGAATGCGAGACATGTTTTAGAGGAGATTGTC
>NW_028022249.1:0-659 GCF_054177405.1 Leptonychotes weddellii
TTAACTGCTCTCTGTCTAACTTCAAGCTGCTGTCAAAGTCCACGTTAATCTCTTTGACTGGAACTACATGACGTATTTAACATTAAATTGTCTACAACTCACTCTAAAACTATAATATTGAATGCTTTTAAACTCGTTTTCTAAATAGGATGAAGCTGTCATAGCCAGAAAAAAAAAATGGGGGGTGGATTTCACTTACAAATGTGTTTGCCTAAAATTCTAGGTAATAACTCATGAACTGGCATGTGCATCAAGGTAACTATTCACAGAGATGTATTTACCTTAAAGTAAGGGGCATACTAACATATTTTAGGGAAAAACACTTTATACCTACGGGAAGTTATGGTCTCATGGGGGTTTCAAACGATGTCCAAGGGAAACACAAGAAAAGTCTGAAGACAGATGCATCTGTGATGCGTTCATCCTGCAAACGGGAGTGATCCTGCAGCTTTGTGTGGTAAAAAGGAAGAGCACAGTGTTTTGCTGAGTCCCGCCCAAGACAACTTGAATTGACAGAACATCCACCTCACTTTCTGAAGATTGGCATCAGGCTCTAAGCAGGCATCCACAACAATTTGTCATAACCTCTGATGGCCAATGACGAGGTGAAGTCTCAACACATATTCACAAATTGAATCATTTTTACCAACCGATGGCAC
>NW_028022250.1:0-659 GCF_054177405.1 Leptonychotes weddellii
TAAATAACCTGAAAGCCACATAATTTGAAGGAACACAAAGTGTTGAAACTTGCTTAAAAATTAAGATTATACTTTGGGCTCCTGGGGTGGCTCAGTCAGTTAAGCATCTGCCTTCTGCTCAGGTCATGATCCCAGGGTTCTGGGATCACATCCCGCATCAGGCTTTCTGCTCAGCAGGGAGTCTGCTTCTCCCTCTCTCATTGGTCCTTCCCCTGTTCATGCTCTCTGTCTCTGTCAAATAAATAAATAAAATCTTTAAAAAAATTAAGATTATAAACATAAAATGTAATAATACAATTGTGATGTGTTATAGAAACTGTGGAAATAATCTTGAATATCTCAAAAGTGTTCTTAAAATGGCCCATACACTATAAATATGACATTTCTTTAAAATACATATCTAGTTATGCAAAGACCAATACAATACCAAAACATGACAAGTATATATATTAATTTTTAATTGAAGTATAATGGAAATAAAACACTATATTAGTTTCAGGTGTACAACATAATTTGATATATATATTTCAAAATAACCAATAAGTCTAGTTAACATCCATTACCATACATAATTACAAAATCTATTTTCTTACGTTGAGAACTTTTAAGATCTCTCAGCAATATTTGTGCAGTACAGAATTGTTAACTATCATCACCAT
>NW_028022251.1:0-659 GCF_054177405.1 Leptonychotes weddellii
GTATGGAAGTAGTTTATCAATTCTTTAGGAAAAGAACACTGTAAAAGAGTAACAGTTACTTCTTGAGACTTTAAAACTGGTCACCTGATAAGAAAAGAGTGAAGATGGCAGGCATCCATTCAAGATTTACCTTATAGGGATCATCCAGGAATTGTAAGACCATAAGGGTATTGTCGCTGAATTCCTAATAAATAGCCAAAATTTAGATAGGACAAACTAAAAAATAAAGCTGCTCTGGTATCCCTTTATCTTGGTTACTCATTGGTGGGTGGAGTGAAGATCCTGGATCCCTCCAGACAAGAACAAGACAGGAATTTACTGCTTGCTATGACTGTGTCCCATAGCATCCTGACATCTCAGAAGAATAAATGGGTATCTCCACCTAAACAAGACACATACCATTGCTCAAAAAATGAGTCTGGAGGATGAGACAAGCACCAAATATTTTTGTGTCTTCTAGTTATAAATTGAGGTTTTTTTTTTTTTTTTTCCTAGTCAGGATATAAAGTCAATTTTAAACTATGTATGACTTCAATGATTGTGTGAAATAAGCCAATAATAAAAGAGCTACTATATAGTGCTGTTTTTCATGATAGGGAATATTCATATGAAAATATGTCCTATATAATCCGTTTTTCTCTTTTTCTTGAAACTCTGTG
>NW_028022252.1:0-659 GCF_054177405.1 Leptonychotes weddellii
CATGCCTTTAAGGCAATATACATGCTTTACTTTTGCTGAATTATCCATTTTTTCATGATTAAAGTAACATATACTCCTTAAAGCAAATTTTGTAAATGTGGACAAATAACCAAGATTTAAAGACGAAGGCAAAGGACAAATGCCCATTATTTCAGAAAAGCCGTCATGTGTAATAATAGCAACAAGCTATGTTGGGTGGGGCAGAGGGCCAAGCTGCTGGGAGATGAGACGCGTTGTTGCTTGTCATCCATACAGCAGCCTTGTGAGGCATTGTGGGTGCACAATCGTTTATCGACACTTCAAATTCCACGATGCTCTAAAAGCTGACGTTTGTTTTATAACGAATTTGGGGGCAAAACATGCCCTGAAATGGGTCCTATTTACAGACTCCAGTTGTGCCACTTGGTGTGAATATTCATGTATTGTGAGAACATTTTTATTAACAGATTTAATTACTGAGCATTGCCTCAGACCCTTTTGGGGATGTTCTCTAGTATATGATATTTTAACCATACTTCTCAAACCTGAGAACTTCAAAATTCTACACAGCGGCTTCCATGACTATCCCCATGTGGCATATGAAGAATTTTTGGTGCACAGTTTATGCCTGACCCAATACTGAACCACTGACAAGTGGGGGATTCGAACCATGGTCTGCG
>NW_028022253.1:0-659 GCF_054177405.1 Leptonychotes weddellii
TGCTGTACATTAGCTTCTCAGAACTTACAATTGAAGGCTTGTGCCTTTGACCAACATCTCCCTATTTTCCCTACTTCCCAGACCCTGCTAACCACCATTCTGCTCTTTTTCTCTGAGTTTGACTTTTTAAATTAAAAACAATTTTTTTTTTTTAGTTTCCACATATAAGTGAGATAGTACCGAATTTGTCTTTCTCTGGCTTATTTCACTTAACATTATGTCCTCCAGGTTCATCCATGTTGTTGCGAATGGCAGGCTTTCCTTCTAATGGCTGAATAATATTCTCTTGTACGTATATGCCAAATCTTCCTTCATCCATTCATTTGTTGGACACTTAGGTCCTATCCTAGCTGTCGTGAATAACACTGCAAGGGACGTGGGAGTGCAGATAGCTTGAAGAAATCTACCTTAAATTAATCTTCACATAAGACTACAGGGTAGTCTATTACAAAGATATTGCCCATATAATTCTTGGAAAAGACTACCAATTTGACCGCTAAATTTTATGAGATTTAAAATTAGGATCCATTTTATCTGCTTTCAATGAAAAGTGAGGTTGATCTCTCCCTCCCCACCCCCAGTGTTTTAGGCAATTATATTGCTCAGCAGTGACATTATTTTAGCTTAATTATAAACTGTTATTTGGCTACTTCATTTGC
>NW_028022254.1:0-659 GCF_054177405.1 Leptonychotes weddellii
GCCTGGGTGGCTCAGTCGTTAAGCGTCTGCCTTCGGCTCAGGTCATGATCCCAGGGTCCTGGGATCGAGCCCCGCATCGGGCTCCCTGCTCAGCGGGAAGCCTGCTTCTCCCTCTCCCACTCCCCCTGCTTGTGTTCCCTCTCTCGCTGTGTCTCTCTCTGTCAAATAAATAAATAAAATCTTTAAAAAAAAAAAAAAGTTCATGCTGCATTATGATCGATTTGAGACAACTTGCTGCCCTCCCATTTTCAGATACCTAAAACACATGGAACAAACTAGTCCTGGTCAAATTGGAATGTGTAAGGAGTAGGGGTCATGTCTGTACCTGCTACGGGGCCCAGAACAGTGGCATGCTGGGGTGCCTGAGTGGCTCAGTCAGTTGAGCGTCTGACTCTTGATTTCAGCTCAGGTCATGATCTCATGGGTCATGAGATCGAACCCTGTACTGGCTGCCTGCTCCGCGGGGAATCTGCTTGGGATTCTCTGTCCCTCTCCCTCTGCCCCCCCGCCCCCCACCGTTCATGCTCTCTCTCTCTCAAAAAAAAAAAAAGAACAGTGGCATATCACCACAAGCAGCAAACCCTTCTCAAAAGCTCCCCAAGACCTGGCCTTCCGTCCCAGCCTCCTGCTGTACTACTTTTCCACTTTCTTTTTTAAGA
>NW_028022255.1:0-659 GCF_054177405.1 Leptonychotes weddellii
GTGAGGCGGGTTTTCTCTGGGGCAGTCTTGAGGCCAAATTGCTTCTCCTTTGGGAAACCTCAGTGTTTGCTCTTGAAGCCTTCAAGTGGTTGGATGAGGCCCACCCACATTATGGAGGGTCATCTGTTTTACTCAAAGTCGGCGGATTTAAATGGTTATCCCAGCTAAAAATACCTTCAGAGCAACACCTAGCTTGGCATTTGGCCGAACAGCTGGGCACCCCGGGCAAGCTGACACATAAAGATAGCCATCTTAGTGGACAGCCTGCATCTCTGGACCACGGCCTGGTAGGCAAGTTTTCTCATTTCATGTCCTCTTCTGGGAAACCTTGGGCAAGTCTCTTTGCACAGCCACACCTCCCTTTCCCATCCCCAAATGGGGTAATGACCATATTGTACTCGGGGTTGTATAAGGGCTGGTGAGGTGAGGCTGACCAGCACTCGCCCGTGGCTTCAGGGGTGTGGGCTGAGTCACCTGACGTGGCCAACAGTAGAAGCTGTCCGCGAGGATCCTCCCTCCCTGTATTTGGGGAAAGCTGAGGCTGAGGGTGCTCAGAGGAGTGGGCCTCGTAGACGGAGGACTTGGCGTCCCTGGGGAGATGGCTGGGTGGCAGAGGGAAGAGCTACAGGCCCTCGAGGGGGACCAGACCCAACCAGGGC
>NW_028022256.1:0-659 GCF_054177405.1 Leptonychotes weddellii
TGACTTTCAAGTTTTATTATTTAAGAAGTACATTTCATAAGGCTGTAGCTGCCATAGATAGTGATTCCTCTGATGGATCTGGGCAAAGTAAGTTGAAAACCTTCTGGGAATGATTCACCATTCTAGATGCCTCTAAGAACATTTGTGATTAACGGGAAAAGGTCAAAATATCCACATTAACAGGAGTTTGAAAGAGTTCGTTCCAGCCCTCATGAATGACTTTGAAGGGTTCGAGACTCTTGTGGAGAAAGTAACTGCAGATGTGGGGGAAATAGCCAGAGAACTAGAATTAGAAGTGGAGCCTGAAGATGCAGCTGAAGGGCTGCAATCTTGTGATACAACTTTAATGAAAGAGGACTTGCTTCTTATAAATGAGCAAAGAAAGTGGTTTCTTTAGATGGCATCTACTCCTGGTGCAAATGTTGTGATGATTGTTGAAATGCAAAAAAGGACTTAAAATATTGCATAAACTTCATTGCCAAGGTAGTGGCAGATTTTGAGAGGAAGTCCTGTTGTGGGTAAAATGTTATCAAATAGCATCACGTGCTACAGAGAAATCATTCATGAGAAGAGTCTATTGACATGGCAAACTTCATTGTCGTCCTATTATAAGAAGTTGCCACAGCCACCCCAACCTTCAGCCACAACCACCTTGATCC
>NW_028022257.1:0-659 GCF_054177405.1 Leptonychotes weddellii
AATATTTTCTAAAGCTAAGGTCTTTTTTCTTCTGTAAAAGAAGATACCTTTTTTTTTCACTTAATATCACTTATTATTCACTTAATATTAAGGTTTTCACTTAATATGAAAGGGATACAAAAATCAGAAAATTCCTTTCCTTTCAGTTATTTACTGATGCCAAATTTTGGAAAACAAAAGAAAGTTGACATTTGTCAGTAATGTCAAACAAAATCTTATCTAAATTTTGTTCTTTTGGGTTATTTGGTATTTTTTCATTCTGTATTTAATTATGATAAAATTTTCCCACATTTCTCTATTAAAAGCAGTTCTTCAGCAAACATTCTGTGTACCTGTTTATAGTAAATTCTTAACAGTGGGAATGTTGAGCCAAAGGGAGCATGTATTTTAGATTTTCTTACATACTGATCTTGAACTAACTCTTGAAAAGTTATACCAATTTATATGTTTACCTGCATACTTTATTTATTTATTTATTTTTTAAAGATTTTATTTATTTATTTGAGACAGAGAGAATGAGAGACAGAGAGCATGAGAGGGAGGAGGGTCAGAGGGAGAAGCAGACTCCCTGCCGAGCAGGGAGCCCGATGCGGGACTCGATCCCGGGACTCCAGGATCATGACCTGAGCCGAAGGCAGTCGCTTAACCAACTGAGCCAC
>NW_028022258.1:0-10940 GCF_054177405.1 Leptonychotes weddellii
AGGATCGAAGAAGCCTGGATCCCTGAATCACTGCTTGGAGGATTATTGTCCACCAATCAGAATTACCAATTCTGGACTCCAAGAGAACAAGAATTAAATTAGTATTTGAGCCTATTTTTTAAGAGGGTTTTTTTTGGGGGGGGTGGGGAGGCAAGGGGGAGAAGCAAATTATATTTTTAAATAATACCTAACTACCTTGAAAGAAAGGAGTAATCATTAAGAACTCCATCATCTTAGTCATCTCATTTTGGCAAAAGAAAAGATTCTTTAATCAGCACTTCCTAAATAGGAAAAAAACCGTAAGATCTACAAATTCTTGAGGATACAAAAAGTAGCTCATTCCATTTGCCCTGTCCTCTTATAATGAATGTCCAGACATATGGGCTGGTAACATCTAAAAACAGGAAAAAAGGTAATTTCTGTGTACTTGCACTGATATGGAAGAAAATTATACCCATCAAACAGTAATTCATAATGCATCTCCTACACACTGAAAAACCTCCTTGTTCCTTTTTTATTTTCTTAAATCCTCTTAAGTTTGCTTCTTCCAAGAAATCTTCATGTTAATCTAGTCCAAGGGTTGGCAAACTGTTTTCAGGAAGGGCCCAACAGTAAGTATGTCAGGCTTTATGCTCCATGCGGTCTCGGTTGCATTTATTCAACTCAGGGATTGTGGAAAAAAAGCTGCCCCAGACCATTAGTAAGTGAATGAGCATGGGCATGTCCCAATTAACAACTTAAAAAAACAAAACAAAACAAAACAAACACAGGCAGTGGGCCAGAACTGGCCCTCAGGCCACAGTATGCTGACCTTCGCTCTAGTCCCTTCTCTACTGCATCAGCATGAGCAATCACCTGCACTATACCCTCATTTAAAAATATATTTCTTGGGCGTCTGGGTGGCTCAGTCATTAAGCGTCTGCCTTTGGCTCAGGTCATGATCCCAGGGTCCTGGGATCGAGCCCCGCATCGCGCTCCCTGCTCCGCGGGAAACCTGCTTCTCCCTCTCCCACTCCCCCTGCTTGTGTTCCTGCTCTCGCTCTCTGTCAAATAAATAAAATCTTTAAAAATAAATAAATAAATAAATATTTCTATTTTTTTTTCTTGACTCAGCAAAGTGAATTAATGCAAAAACAGTGTAGTCTCAACTCTTTGGGTACAGTCAATATTGATCTTGATTAAGACACCCAATCCTAAAACCAGGTACCACAAGACTCCTAAATTGCCTAGTAACAAACATGAAAAATATCACTAAAAATTGGTTCCTGGTTTTCACAAATCCTCCCCATCAATTCTCAGAAGTTATACTATGTGATAAAAAATCATCATATAGTATTAGTGAAGAGATATTAGTGCTAGTATTTGTGAAAAAAAGCCTAATTCTGACTTTAGAGGCAATATGAGAAGAGTTGACACTAGGCGCCATTTTAGTGAATTTATTCAAGTTTGGTATAGATGTTCAAGACCATAAAACAGAAAGCATATTTTATTAGCAAAAACAAATTTTTTTAGATTTTATTTGTCAGAGAGAGAGACACACACACACAACCAGAGAGAGCAGGAGAGGGAGAAGTAGGCTCCCGCTGAGCAAGGAACCCGATGCGGGGCTCGATCCCAGGACCCTGGGATCATGACCTGAGCCGAAGGCAGACACTTAACTGACTGAGCCACCCAGGCATCCCAGCAAAAACAAATTTTATCAGTATCTGCAATTTTAAGGACAAGATCAGAAACTTGGCAACTGATGGGTGATTCAGTGTCGCCAGAGTACCACACGCAAGGACACCCAGTACGCAAGTAATCCCCTTCCTTGATTAGACACGGAAGAAATGTGAAAATGTATCAATCCCACCCATCCGAAGGCCACAAAGAGGCTCCATTCCTCCATTCAGCTTCCTTCTGCAGCTACAGCCTTCCTTGGGCTCCTGTGCCTCCAAATTCCTGTAACTTCTAATCTCACAGCAGCCCCTACAAGGTGCTTACCTATTATGCATTCTGCCCTTCTTCCCTGCTGACAGAAACCTGAGTTCATACAGGTGTCCACCCAGTCCATGTAATTTAGGGAAAAAATGCCACCCAGCTCAGGGGTACATTCTGACTGGTCTAAGCCAATCATGGAGGTCCTGATATTCCATCAGGTCCAGGAAAATCAGTCAACAGCTCAGGTCCTTAAGATTTGTTATGTTTGCAAGAAGATGTTTTAATACTTCAGTTTAGAATTTCAATGCGTATAAATTTAACAATAAACATCAAAAGAGACTCCCACTTACACTCAAAGTTTCAACAAATTTTTTCATTTAAAACTCACCAACGGCTATGGAGGATTCAAATGCCAAACTTGACCTTCAGTATGATGGTAGTTTAGTGAGTGCAATGCACAGTCATACAAAAGTGATAAAGTTATGATAAAATGTTATGAACAAAATAGCACTTCCAGTTTCATTCTGTAACAAAAAATGGACAGTAATACCTTTCCCTATACTTCCTAAAACAGGAAGGTCCTCTTTCCACTTTTTGCCACAAGGTTAAAACAATATGCTGCAAGCATACTTATGCTTCCTAATTTTAAGTCATTATAATAAATTCAAATATTTGTATTCTTGCATTAAAAAAACTAAGAAACAAAAAGAATTCAATAGTATATGACACTTTAACCACAAATCTCAATATTTGAAACCAGGAATGACTTAGAGAGGTCAAACAAGGTCACAGAGAACATACCACAGGATGCAAGGCAGAACACCCCACAGAACCCCAGAATGACCCAGGAATTGGACACATGAACAACAGAAGGTGGAGAGAAATAGGGCCTCTACAGGGAGATCGCCTGTAACTCTAAGGATCCACTGGACATCCCGTCCCCCCCAGGTACCTACCAATACCCTGTATATTTAGACAACTACCCCCCACTCGGTAAACAGCTATATAATCTCAGAAGAAACCGATTAGATGTCCCAACTTTAGAGCTACTAGTTCTAGGGGAGGCTGAGAGCAAGGCACGGGGGTGCATACAGGGAAATGTAATGAAATTCTTCTGCATACTGAATTGTGCGCCATTCCACAATAAGCTTATAATCAGGCTGATAGCCAGGCAAAATAGAAGAGGATCGTTCTTGGCAGAAACAAAATTGAGTCCAGAGAACTTAATCTTAAAAAGGAAGTCAAGCATCAACCTAATATTTGAGGACATTCTTTGATATGAAAGAAAACAAGAAAAAAAAGTCTCAGAGAAAATTGAGGCCGGCAAGGAGGATCACTACTATCTTGAAAAAAATTTATCATATTCATGCAAAAGCAGGATGTTTTAAGTAATATAAGCAGAGAATAAGAATGCTCAGAAATTAACATGAAAGCTGTAATTAAAAATTTTTAAAAGACATAGTTTAAGAATTTATGCAAAAGACACACACACCCAAAGAGTACAAAAGGAAAAGGGCTTTCTTTTCTTCTTTAATTAAGGGTTCATCCAAGAGATCCAGCATTCAACTGATACTGTTAACCGAACAAGGAAAAAAAAAATTCGTGGTAAGAAATAACCAAAGAAGTAATCCAAGAATTCTTCCTGGAGCTGAAGGACAAAGTCTCCAAAATAAAGAGGTGCACTCTTTGTTCTACACAATAAATGAACAAGATCTGACCACCGTGTATCACTGTGATATTTTAGAATAGCTAGATTATAACAACTAATAGCAGCCAATATGAATCTTATGCACAAAAAGCTTTTCTAAGTGCTTTACATGAATTCTCATATAATCCACAAACAACTGTTCAGTCACACAGTGCTTTTATCTTCATTGTACGCATGAGAACCTGAGGCATAAGAGTTTGATAATTTGCCATAGTTACGTAGCTAGGAAGTGACAAAGCTAAGCAGTCTGGTCTTGGACTCATCTTTTAACAACTACGCTGAAAAACATTCCAGAGGCCAAAAAAAAAAAAAAAAAAAAGGGACACACAGAAGACCAGATATCAGAATGACAAACTTTGCTACAATCCTGAAAGCTAGAAGACAGAGCACTATCTTCAAATTTCTGAGAGAAACAGGGTTTTCAGACTGGAATTCCAATCCTGCCAAACCATATATCAGATAGGAGTGCTGATAAAGGGATTTTTCAGGCAAAGAAAGCCTCAGTCTTAGCTCTTTCATGCTTTCTCAGGAATTTAAGAATGAAAGCCACAAGAATAAGGAATTAAGCCAGGTCTGAGTGTCATCCAGGAAACAGGAATTAAACCAGGTATGAGTGTCATCCAGGAAATAGGAATTAAACCCAGTATGAGTGTCATCCAAGAGGACAAAGGAAAAAGGAATCCCCCGGCAACACCTGGGTGACCCTGTGTCCTACACCTGGATGGCAAACAGCCCGTTTGGCAGCAGGAAGTCAGAGGTCCAATAAGGATGTCTCCAGGAACAACAGAGAACTAGTACACACTGGAAAGTTTCAACAATTGAAAAACAGAACGGAGAGAAATCTGAGTGTGCTTTTGGAGAATGTGAACTATTTCTGCCAAATATTCAAAGAAAACAAATAGGGGAAAAAATACAAAAAAATTAAAATTGTATACTACTTGGGTCACAGAGACCCAATATTTACAGTCATTTTTATTTAATATATGGAAGTAAATAAAATTAGCGGAGAGGGAAAGACTGCCTCTGAGAGTAAAGGATGAGTTCTTCTTTTTTATAATCATTCTAGCAGTACTTGTCTTAACTCTGAGCATAGGGAACAAACTAAAGAATCAGGTAAAAGGATTATTTCAAACCTTCACTATCTATCTTGTTTCCTCCTTCCACAGAGAATCTTCTTACCAAATCAGGCTGCTCTTAGTTCCTCCTTACATCCTGAACAGGTTAGCTGTCCCTGGTCTGAAGCCAAGAGAGACCACCAACTGGGCTCCATGAAGAAACTACAAACTTGAGCTGCAAGTGGCCATTTTCTGAACCTGAAGGGAGTCACTTCTTCAGCTATTGCTCAGACTAGGAATCCTGGTTGGCTACTGGACCTTGCTCATTTTAAGCCAGTATTCATGCTTCAACATTTTTCTGCAATTAATTCTACCTACTTTGGGGGATGCCTATGGACCATCAGGTCATATGTCAAATTCTGCTCTGATTATATGCCAAAGCTAAGAGGCTGTCTTGTAAAAACACATTCTAATATCAGAAACATTCCAGTGTGGAAACGTCTATTTTAGAAATGATCAAATACGGTAATTTATTAACACAAAACTGAACAAAGTCATTGAGTCTCAGGTTAGAGGAAGCCTTAAAAATGATCCATGGAATCTTAACACTAACCCAACATTAAATCCTTGCAGACCGTAATCAACCAAATCTCTGACAACTCCAGAGAATGTACCGTGTCTCTAGGCAGTTCTTACTTTCCTGGTCTAGACATTCCCTGTCCAAAGTCATAAAGCATACTATAGTATTTGGGATTCAAAGTCTAGCCAAAGGAGACCAAACCTCAACTGGAGTGGCAAAAGACCAAACTTTATTTCTGTCTCATGGAGAAGTCTGCATAGGTTGTCCAGGATTAAGTGACCCAGCTGTCAGAAACCCCAGCTCCACCTTTCTCATTCCTCTGCTGTGCATGACCTCAACCTATGGCCCAAAATAGCACCCTCTGCATTTTGCTGAGCAGGCTGTAAAGGCAACAAGTATGGAAGCTACTTCCCTAACAGCACTCTATTCTCCAGGGTCGGTAGCCTAACCACATGGCCACACCTGTTTGCAAGGCAGGCTGGGAAATGGACACCAATACAGGCTGTACCCCACTCAAGATTCCATCAACATAAAAGAGGGGGGAAAACAGGGACTGAGAGGCAAATGGCCATCTCTGCCACACTCAACACAGACGCAATGCCCCCCTCCACAGATCACTGCTCTTCCCTGAAGAGAGAATGGGTTTGTACTTAGATCTCCATGATTATTTATTTACACTTTAACAGAGGTTTTCTAGAAACCACGATGTCTCCAACTCAGATCTATATTCTGAAAGTGCTTGGCTAGATTTAGGGGAGAAGATGGTCCCTACATAGTTAAACCACAGATCCACTATTTATGACAACTGTGGTGGTGGGCTTGTAGACCTTAAGGAAAGTTCATGGATCACTGTGAACCATTCTGATAACAGAAAAAATTTAGTTTGTTTTCATAAACATCATCAGTCACGCTCATTTAAGATTTTATTTGAGAGAGAGACAGAGAGAGTGAGAGAACACGAGCGTGGTGAGGGGCAGAGGGAGAAGCAGACTCCCCGCTGAGCAGGGAGTCCAACGCGGGGCTCGATCCCGGAACCCCAAGATCATGACCTGGGCTGAAGGCAGACGTTTAACTGACTGAGCCACCCAGGCACCCGAATCAAGCTCATTTTAAGTCTGGTTTTACTTATCGATGAAGAAAACTCTTCGAATGGTTCACATCTTACATGTGATTAATGACAGTTGGGCTTTTGGATCTTGGACCAGTTTGTATTCAATCAAAAACTGTGCACTGTTCAAATTACAAAATGAATACAGCCAGGGAATACTGTCTGAAGCATGTGTTTGATGTCGACCACATGCCGGGGCACAGTTAGGGGCCAGGGCTGTTGTGGACTGGACTGGGAACACTTGCGTTTACAGCAAGGCAAGTGCCTCACTAGAGAAAAGATCCATATACAACAGAGGTAACCAACAGACCATGATTGAATGGAGATTTACGTGTGCCAAACGAAGTCGGGGGAAATATCAAATAGAGACAGAAAGACAGGCAATTCTATCAGAAGAGATCATACTGGCTCTGATGTTCGAAATGACCACACCGATTGGAAAGAGTAAGAAGCTCAAAGTGGCCGTGGGAGGGATCCAGGGCGGCAGTTGGGTAAGCTCAAGGTTCTGCATTCTATTCTGGGAACAACAGGAGTCTGCCAACACTGTTAAAATGGATACGAACACTTTGGCTTGGCTAAAGTGTGAAAGATGTCCCAATGAGGAAAGCCCAAGGGCAGCAAATTGCTGGGATGGATCTGAACACAGTGGTGGGAGGAGACGAAACCCCAGACAGAGCTTAAAGGCTCACCTCTGTGTTTTCTGCACGGAGCTGCAGAAAGCTTGGCAGACACTCAGTGCCCAACATACGAGTGTTAAATAAAACATTATTTCAAAAGACTGTTCCACTTATATTAATATTTTAAGAAGGAACTACAACAGACAGTACAGGAAAGCTGCATAAATATTCACATGTTAGGTAGATACAAAAGGTAATTTATACTAAAAGCTTAAATCCAAGGGCTTTCTATGCTTTTTTCTTTAGTTTGTTTAAACTAAAAGGTTTTTGTTTTCCCACTCCGAGCAATAATAAAGGAAAAGTTCAAAGAACAAATAAGGGATCTAGGTTAAAAGGCTTATTAAGCTTAGAGACAGATGCTATTTAGTTTAGTCATTCAAGGAAAGTAATTCACTTCTTTCTAAAACACCAAGACTTAAGAGTTTTTAAGTGAAAATACTACTCAACTATGAACTCTATCAGAGAAACTTTGCTTATGCCATGGTAAACAATTAAAATTACCTCAAAAATGTATCATTCTCTTTCCTCATCCACCCTCAAAAGCACATGAGGTTTGTATTTAAAATATCTCTAAGGCCCTGCATTTTGCTAATTAGAATATTTTTGTAGGAACAATCGAGTGTTCCCAAGTATCCTAAAAGTAGATATAAGCCCCTCACCTCCAAAAACAAAACAAAACAAAATACAAAGAAAACCACCCCAGTTATAAGACCACCAGCAGGTAACAAAGAGTGGCAGTGGACAGATGGCATACCAAAATACTCAAAACTGATAACAAACATCCCAGAAAAAAGAATCCTCCAAGGGAAAAATAACTATTTTTACACGAGTAGAGATTAAACAATTAACTGATATTCTGTCTAAATCTTGTGGTAAATAAAATTTATTTTAAGCCTATGGTCGCATTTTTATGAGAACTGGCATTTCAAAACAGACTTACTCTGTTAACCATATAGTACAATCAGTCTTAGATAATTCACACTATGCAATTAAAAGCCTTTCAGGGCCCTAGAAAGAGTGAGGCCCCTAGCTGATTATGACAAAGACACCACCACTGAAGGAAAGCACCTACCTAGAGTCTACTTCAAGAGTCAACATAAGCAGTTTTAGGGTGGAGTCTTTGGGTTTTCCACATAAAGTATCATATCACCTGCAAAGAGTGAGAGTTTGACTTCTTAATCCAATCAAGAAATGGGGAGAAGAGATGAACAGACATTTCTCCAAAGAAGACACCCAAATGGCCAACAGACACATGAAAAAGTGCTCAATATCACTAGGCATCATGGAAATATAAATCAAAACCTCAATGAGATACCACCTCACACCAGTCAGAATGGCTAAAATTAACAAGTCAGGAAACGACAGATGTTGGCGAGGATGTGGAGAAAGGAGAACCCTCCTACACTGTTGGTGGGAATGCAAGTTGGTGCAACCACTCTGGAAAACAGTATGGCGGTTCCTCAAAAAGTTGAAAATAGAGCTACTGTACGACCCAGCAATTGCACTACTGGGTATTTACCCCAAAGATACAAATGTAGTGATCCGAAGGGGCACGTGTACCCCAATGTTTAGAGCAGCAATGTCCACAATAGCCAAACTATGGAAAGAGCCTAGATGTCCATCAACAGATGAATGGATAAAGAAGATATAGTGTGTCTATATATAGAGACACACACACACACACACACACACAGGAATATTATGCAGCCATCAAAAAAATGAAATCTTGCCATTTGCAATAACGTGGATGGAACCAGAGTATTATGCTAAGCAAAATAAGTCAGTCAGAGAAAGACAATTATCATATGATCTCACTGACATGAGGAATTTGAGAAACAAGACAGAGGATCATAGGGGAAGGGAGGGAAAAATGAAACAAGATGAAACCAGAGGGGGAGACAAACAGTTAAGAGACTCTTAATCTCAGGAAACAAACTGAGGGTTCCTGGAGTAGAGCGGGGTGGGAGGGATGGGGCGGCTGGGTGATGAACGTTGCAGAGGGTTATGTGCTATGGTGAGCGCTGTGAATTATGTAAGACTGATGAATCACAGACCTGTACCTCTGAAATAATACATTATGTTAATTTAAAAAAAAGTCAACACAAAACCAATTCACTGACCTACTGAGGCTCAAGAATTTTATTTGACAGAGAGAGGGAGAGAGACAGCGAGAGAGGGAACACAAGCAGGGGGAGTGGGAGAGGAAGAAGCAGGCTCCCCGCCGAGCAAGGAGCCCAGTGTGGGGCTCACCATGACCCAAGCCGAAGGCAGACGCTTAACGACTGAGCCACCCAGGCACCCCGAGGCTCAAGAGTTCTGATTCCTGGACTTTATTCCAAAAATCTACTTTTATTCCAAGATTTTCTGGCTTCAGAATTTCCTAAAACCTCAAAACCAGCATGTGGACGACCCCACATGTTCACAAATTCTTAAAACCGCATTCCTGCAAGCTTAGTAATTTCACTAAGTAAAATGTTTCAACATTTGCCTTTTACAAACAATTATGTTTCAGGACATCCTATATTCTTTAAACATATCATAAGATAGCATCAATAAGTGTTCTCCTAATCTTCCTATCTTGTTGCTAAGGTAGTGTGAAAGGCAAATTGCCAGGTTAAACATACTCAAAGCATTTTAAATATTCAAGTAGTTCTAAGTTTTCTTCTACCCCTCCCTCCCATTCTGCCTCATTCACTTACTCTTACGCAGGAGCCTCCCCCTCTGCCTCAGAGCTATAACCAAAACACTAACCATCTGGGTATTTCAGATGTACATAGTAAACTAAAGTACATATAATTTTCTTTTTTTTTTTTTTTTTTAAGATTTTATTTATTTATTTGACAGAGAGAGAGAGAGAGCACAAGTAGGCAGAGAGGCAGGCAGAGGGAGAGGGAGAAGCAGACTCTCCACCGAGCAGGGAGCCCGACGTGGGGTTCGATCCCAGGACCCTGGGATCATGACCTGAGCCGAAGGCAGCCGCTTAACCGACTGAGCCACCCAGGTGCCCCTATAATTTTCTATCATACTCCATGCTACTGCATACGTAACCATAAAACGACCATAGTCCGTTTTAACAACATATAAACTTTTTTACATGTTGCTTAGAGTTTGGGTATTTGACAACATAAGCACAAAATATGGCACACCACACTTAACTCTCTTCCTCTCCAAAAGATAAGAGTGTACTCACATTTGCTCATAATGATCTTTGCATTTTTACATATTCTAGAATTTATGCGGAAGTAGGGATGTTTTAATATAAATAACAAAATCTAAGGAGATGAAAAGTATGTAAGATTTTAAAAGTAGCTTATTTAAAAAAAATTATCACTTTTAAAACTTAACTCTGGAGTTTTTGCTTAATTTAAATGCCCTCAATCAGTTGTATCAAGGTAATTTACCTGCATTCTTCAGAATATTAAAATCAACAGCTGTGAAATTGAGAGGTCTTATTCAAGTTATTTGTCCCAAAATAAAATAGTTTGTGGCTGTACATAAGAAACTGTCTTTTTCATAGAGCAGAAACTGCAAGCAGACTAAAAGAAATCCCAACACCAGACCATTCAATGAATCCTCTCAGGAGACCACGGTTATTCAAAGACCAGCTGGGTCTTGTAGCAGTAATACAGCTGAGTGTAATGCCTTCTCCCCATCCCCAAACTAAAGAGTTTTCCTTGGACTCTTTGCCAACAAAACATCACAGACTTGTCTGAAGCTTAAAGGAGGAAAACTTGTACACAGACGTTTCTTGGTTATATTGTACATCACTTACAGTAAGACTGAAAACACAACAAAAACACAAAGTTCTGTACAGCAAGCAACTTACTGGTCTATCCAGACCATCTCTGCAAATAGGAGGGACTTTGACTTGTCAGATTAAATCAGCATTCAC
>NW_028022259.1:0-659 GCF_054177405.1 Leptonychotes weddellii
CCCCATCTCAATGATCAGCTGAGTCCAGGTCTGTTAACATAGAATCACTTACCATGGTCACCAAAATCACAACTGACGTATTAATTCATCGCTAGAGCTTTCATCACACACACGATTACAATGCACATGATTATGGTCATTAGCAGAGCTTACAACTGCAAACAGCATTAATAACTCAGAGTTCTTTTCATCACCTCTAACGGGCGCCGCCCGGGGTCCCCCATGCGCACACATGGAGCCAGGGAGGGACTCTGGTGGGAGCCAGGGAGCTTCAAATCCCCTGCGGGCTGCCCCCAGCCCCCTGTAGCCGCCACGGCTGCACCCACCCCACAGCCCTCCTTTCCCGGGGAGGCTGCCTGGGGTTGCTTCCACTCACTTGCTCCTTTGGGTTTGGGAGGAAGAGAGGGCAAGCAGAGCCCTGAAACATGCAGAGAACTGAACACTAGCCACAGACAATCCACAATTCAAGTTCCAGGCGCAGGCAAGAGGCAAGGCCCTCAAACAAATGAGCAGAGGTTCACAGACTTTGCCAGAAACCCCTCCAAAACAAGGTCAAAGAAAATCCTGAAATAGTTTTGTGTCTAGATCTACAAAGTCAGTGCTAGATGGAAGCGCTTCCTCATTTCATCTCACAGCAGCCCTGGGGGAGAAGGATCAGT
>NW_028022260.1:0-659 GCF_054177405.1 Leptonychotes weddellii
AAAAAAAAAAAATTCCAACCTGAAACCACAGTTTCTTAGGTTCACCCTCCATTACCATTCCTTTGATACCATAAGGTTTATGACCTCAACTCCCCTAACTACTTGCTGCTTCTTGTGAAACAGATTTCAGATGGCAAAGCTAAGCTCCAGACAGGTTGAACTTGGTGTCTAGAGATACTGAAAATTGGATTTACACTTTTATTCGGATCAATTATGGTGCATTATAGAAAGTTGTCTCATTAACATAGAATACAGTAAGCAGTCACTTAATTCTCTTCGCCTGGCACCAATACCTAGAACCTAGGCCACTGACTGTCCCACTAGGGACGGTGGATTCCTCATGCTTAGTCATATATCTGATCCCAGAAGCTGAAAATCAGCCTCCCCACAGGTCTAGTAAAAATTTGTTCATGGGTGCAGCCTATAGGTAGGACATGTCTGGTGAACTGCAAAAGGAGGCAATGACTCTGATCCAAGCCTGAGCCTACCACAAATTCCATTCACGGGACACAGGGCTAAAGACCCTGTACTATATGAAGTGGGTCCTGCTGCCTTACTTCCTGAGAGAAGTAGTGTATCTTTTCAGAAAAGGCAGAATCTTAGAGTTAGGCCCATTTCAATTTAAATCTCAACCTTTCCACTTACCTATGTGACTTTGA
>NW_028022261.1:0-659 GCF_054177405.1 Leptonychotes weddellii
ATGGAATCGAGAACAGAAATCAATAAGAGATAATTAATGAAATCAAAAACTTATAAAATTAAAAACCTTTGGCCATACCAAACAAGAAAAGAAGACAGAAATGCTCACTATTGGGAATGAAAAACCCCACAGATGTTAAAGAGATGACAAACAACTCCATTCCCAAACTTTGGTCTATTAATATCTTGAAAGAAAGAACGTATCAGAACTCAGTGAAAAAGAAATAGGTAGCTAGAATAGACTTATGTGTATTACAGATACTGAATTTGAAGTTAAACACCTTCCAAAAAGAAGTTTAGGCCCAGCTGGTTTTACTGGAGAATTCTATCAAACATTCAAGGAAGAAATAATGCCAGTTTCTACATAATCTTTTTCAGAAAATAGAAGACAGAAGAAAATAGAAGAAGGACTTTTGGAAAGGAAACTCCCAGACTCCTTTTATGAGACCGTTATTACCCTAATACTGAAACAAGATAAAGACAGTTCCAGGAAACTACAGGCTAGGATCCCATGTCAATATATTTGAAAAATCCCCAATTATATATCATCAAATCAAATCCAGCAAAGCATAAAAAGGAGAAATATATCACAACCAAGTATGATTTATCCTAGGAATGCAAGGCTGGTTCAATATATGAAAGTCAGCCACATTTATTCAC
>NW_028022262.1:0-659 GCF_054177405.1 Leptonychotes weddellii
ACCCCGTCTTGCCGCCAGGGCCCTACTCTTCTTCCCATGGAGTCGTTAGTGGACAGAAAAACTAATTGTGGTCTGCTTCTCCTCAGTAGTTGTTTGAGCCATTCAGGGTTGTTTTTGTGTGTGTTTGTTTACAGAAGAAAAAGCGCCCCTCTTACTAGTAGGACGTGCTTATCCTGATCGATAGGGCCGCTCACATCCTACCGCAGCAGACCTCATTGTGTGCTGTTCCCAGACATGCGGCGCTTCAGAGTTTGGTCTGCGCGCTGCCCACGGCACTAATGACGAGTTCCTGGCTGTGTGTAAGCCAGACGCGCCCAGAGGTAGTTCTTAGTTACTGTACGTCGGCGGTTCTCAAAGTGTGTTCCCTGGGCCACAGGCCTCTGCGTCGTTTTCTGAAAGCCTGAGGGTGGGGCCCGGCAGTGTGTGTTTAACAAACCCTCCTGGTGATTCTGATCACAAATTTTTTTTTTTTTTAAAGATTTTTTATTTATTTATTTGAGAGAGAGAATGAGATAGAGAGAGCATGAGAGGGGGGAGGGTCAGAGGGAGAAGCAGACTCCCCGCTGAGCAGGGAGCCCGACGCGGGACTCGATCCCGGGACTCCAGGACCATGACCTGAGCCGAAGGCAGTTGCTTAACCAACTGAGCCACCCAGGCGC
>NW_028022263.1:0-658 GCF_054177405.1 Leptonychotes weddellii
TGAGCTGCTATATGCTTAGAACAGGGCCTGGCACATTGTAGGAACTATGACTTCGCAATTATAGAATTTGCTATTATAGGATCATTATTATTGCGAAGAGATTAAGGAAAATAAAAAAGATGCAAAATATCTGACTCCAGCATTAACACTTCAGATTTCCTCGCAAGACGAAGTATGAGCTAAAGTGGTTCTAAACTAGCATTTCTCAAGCTATTTTTCTTATAGCCACATGGGCCTCAGGGACAGCAAGAGAAAAGAACTAGAGGTGGGAGTAAGGGTGGGGTGAAAGCCAAGCAAGAGAAATTCTCAGTCCCTGCAGGCAAAACTCAACCAAAGCAGCTCCATTTTTATCAGCTGAATGGATTGGAGTTGGATGTAAGGTTTCATTTTCATTGTATTCCTGGGCTTAAATATATATGGGTGTGTCTAGCCAGCTTACAAAACACTTGCCCCCTGGTAGGTAGCAACCTCGGCAGCTGCACAGCGAGGATCTTTTGCAATCGTAAGCTAATTCTCCCTCGAACTCACAGATCCCTGAGTCCAGAAAGTGCAGGCAGGAGCCATGCCCCCCCCCCCCCCCACCGACCCTTCTCCCAGCAGCCTGCACTGGCTCCTCGTCCGACAGCTCCCTCCACCCACCGAGCCTCGGCCGTCACCC
>NW_028022264.1:0-658 GCF_054177405.1 Leptonychotes weddellii
AAATCTGGGCCTTCTCACACTTGAACTACTGGGGTCGTTGGAGCCAAGGGAGGGGAAGGACGTGGCCAAGATCACAAAGTCAAAGCGCGGCCAAGAAGAGAAGAGAAAACACTCACCTTCTCTCGACCCCCACAAGGCTGCCCAGGCCGGCCTGGGGTGTCCTCCCACACTCCGTCCACCACTCACCTTTCAGGACCTGGTTACCTGGCTAAGGTCCTACCTCTTCAGAGACTCTTCCAGACTATTCGAGCAGGTGTCAGGGCCCCTCTTCCAGCCCCCCTACCTCCCTGAGCTTCTCCTGCCACATTCTGACCCCTGTACTTGTCCCGCCTGGACACTTACCCATCTCCCCGTGGCACAAACCCCACGATGGCAAGGGCCACAGTGTGCCTGGCCCATTCAAGGTGCTGAGAAGCCAGTGGGACTGGCCGTAGTGAGCAAGGGGCGGGGCAGAAGGAGGTGAGGCTGAGCAGGTGGCAGACCTCAGGGAGCCAGCCCGAGTAAGGCCCTGAGTAAGGGGAACATGGTGGTATTTGGAACGGAGGCGTGACATGCTCTGACCTATAATTTGGAGCACAGTGGGGTGAGGACAGAAGCAGGGAGACCAGGGAGGGGCCACTGCCATGATCCACGCAGGAGGGACTGGTGGCCTGGCCCA
>NW_028022265.1:0-658 GCF_054177405.1 Leptonychotes weddellii
AAGGATTCAAGAATATACAATGGCGAAAGGACAGTCTCTCCAATAAATGGTATTGGGAAAACTGGACAGCCAGATGCAAAAGAATTAAACTGGACCACTTTCTTACACCAAACACAAAAACTTACTCAAAATAGATTAAAGACTTAAATGCAAGACCTGAAACCATAAAACTCCTAGAAGAAAACACAGGTGGTAACGTCCTTGACATTGGTGTTGGTGATGATTTTTTGGATCTCACACCAAAAGCAAAGGCAACAAGAGCAAATATAAACAAGTGGGACTACATTAAACTAAAAAGCTTCTGCACAGCGAAGGAAACCATCAACAAAATGGAAAGACAACCTACTCAGTGGGAGAAAATATTTGTAAATCACGTATCTGGCAAGGGGCTAATATCCAAAATATATAAGAATTCATACAACTCAATAGCAAAACAAACAAACAAAAAACCCCAAATCAATCTAATTTAAACATGGGTAAAAGATCTGAATAAACATTTTTCCAAAGAAGACATACACATGGCCAAGAGGTACACAAAAAGGTGCTCAACATCATTAACCATCAGGGAAATGCAAACCAAAACCACAATGAGATATCACCTCACACCTGTTAGAATAGCTATCATCAAAAAGTCAAGAGAGAGCAAGTGTTGGTGAGG
>NW_028022266.1:0-658 GCF_054177405.1 Leptonychotes weddellii
GCTCTCTCAAATAAATCTTTTAAAATAATAATAATATAGGGCGCCTGGGTGGCTCAGTTGGTTAAGCGACTGCCTTCGGCTCAGGTCATGATCCTGGAGTCCCTGGATCGAGTCCCGCATCGGGCTCCTTGCTCGGCAGGGAGCCTGCTTCTCCCTCTGACCCTCCCCCCTCTCATGTGCTCTCTCTCTCTCATTCTGTCTCAAATGAATAAATAAAATCTTTAAAAAAAAAAAAGTGACCACACCAAATGCTAGCAAAGATGCTGAGGAACTGGACCACTCATACATTGCTGGTAGGATTTTAAATTGGCACAGCTGGGGTGCCTGGGTGGCTCAGGTCATGATCCCAGGGTCCTGGGATTGAGTCCCGCATCGGGCTTCCTGCTAGGCAGGGAGTCTGCTTCTCCCTCTGCCTCTGCCTCTCTCTCTGACTCTCAAGAATAAATAAATAAAATATTTAATAAATAAATTGGCACAGCTACTTTGGAAAAACAGCTTTGTATTTAAAAAAAAAAAATCAATATGCAACTATCCTATTACCCAGCAACTGTACCTCTGGGCATTTTTCTTCTTTATGTACCTGCATATTCTAGAGAATTCAAAACATATGCTCATACATACTTGTACATAAACATTTACAGTGGCTTTGTTGGTAATA
>NW_028022267.1:0-658 GCF_054177405.1 Leptonychotes weddellii
AAATAAATATGTAAGTCCTAAGCAAACCAACGAAACACTGTTTACTGTAATCCTTACAAAAGCCTTGAAAGATAATTTACAGATTCAGAGAAATGAAGACATTTAATCAAGTTCACACAGCATGTGGGTAGAAGGATAGAGTTTGAATTCAAATATGTTTGTCTACAAAAGGCTATATTCTTTGGATGAAATTATCATGCTAATCATCATGAGCCTTGAGGTGAGTTCTAAAGAAAGAGACACATATGGATAAACCAAGAGAGTAGAAGAAGCAGCGTTGCCAAATAAAATACAGGATGCCCATTCCCAGATTATCACATGAGACATGGACTAACATTTATCTGTTGTTTCTCTCTCTCCCTCTCTCTCTGTCCTCCCTCTCACTCATAAAATAAATAAATAAATAAATAAATAAATAAATAAATAACCAACCATTATTTGTTATCTGGAATTCAAATTTAATTAGCATCCTGCATTTTTTTATTCTTATGTTAATCCCCATACATTACATTAGCATCCTGCATTTTTATTTGCTAAATCTGTCAACCCCTAAAGCAAGCAATTCTTAAACCTTAAAGCAAGGCAAATGGCCTTGGTGCAGGCTCAGAAGTGAAGGAAAATAAGGTTTGCAGGGAAGATGAGCAATAGATTTGCTGGT
>NW_028022268.1:0-658 GCF_054177405.1 Leptonychotes weddellii
AAGACCCATCGATATGCTGTCTGCAAGAGACTCATTTTAGACCCAAAGACACCCCCAGATTGAAAGTGAAGGGGTGGAAAACCATTTACCATGCTAATGGACACCAAAAGAAAGCTGGGGTGGCAATCCTTATATCAGACAAATTAGATTTTAAACCAAAGACTGTAATAAGAGATGAGGAAGGACACTATATCCTACTTAAAGGGTCTACCCAGCAAGAAGATCTAACAATTGTAAATATCTATGCCCCTAACATGGGAACAACCAATTATATAAAGCAATTAATAACAAAAACAAAGAAACACATTGACAACAATACAATAATAGTGGGGGACTTTAACACCCCCCTCACTGAAATGGACAGATCGTCTAAGCAAAAGATCAACAAGGAAATAAAGACTTTAAATGACACACTGGACCAAATGGACTTCACAGACATATTCAGAACACTCCATCCCAAAGCAATGGAATACATATTCTTCTCTAGTCCCCATGGAACATTCCAGAATAGATCACATCCTAGGTCATAAATCAGGTCTCAACTGGTACCAAAGATTGGGATCATTCCCTGCCTATTTTCAGACCACAAGGCTTTGAATCTAGAACTCAATCACAAGAGGAAAGTTGGAAAGAACTCAAATACTTGGAGGCTAAAGAG